>NW_006786333.1:1809623-1923014 GCF_000442215.2 Lipotes vexillifer
GCATGTGGGATCTTCCCGGACCGGGGCACAAACCCGTGTGCCCTGCATCGGCAGGCAGACTCTCAACCACTGCGCCACCAGGGAAACCCCTTAAGTGTTTTGTATATACTAATTTATGTAATCTGCTTCAAACCCAGTGAGATAGTTACTATCATTATGCCCATTTTTTTTGGATGAAGAAACTGGGACACAAAGACACTTAGCTTTGCAAGTGTGAAAGTCTGAATTTAAACCTAACCAATCCAGAATTTGTGATCTCAGTAACAATATTTCCTGCTTATCCAGGCCAAAAAGCATTAAGTGAGAAAAAAAAGAATGCTAAAGGATACAATTCACAATGCAGAATATAATTTACAAACTGTATATGCAACAAAAAAGTAGTATCAAGACTGACAGAGTAAAAATAAAGAGATATTTACAAGGAGAAACTGTAGTAGAAGGGACTTCAGTTTTTTTAACAGTATATTGAGATGTAGTTCACATACCAGACGTTTCACCCATTTAAGATATACAACTCAGTGGCTTTTAGTGTATTCACAGGGTTGTGCATCCATCACTACGATCAGTTTTAGGAGAGCTTCCTTACCCCAAAAAGAAACTCTATATTAGCCACAGTCATGGAGATCTACACATAACTTTTTCTTTCTTTCTTTTTTTAAAAAAAATATTTTATCTTTTAAAATAAAAATTGTGTGTATTTAAGGTGTACATGATTTGATACACATACACATAGTAAAATGATTACTACAGTCAAGATAATTAACCTATCATCTCCTCACATAGTTACCATTTTTTTGTGTGTGTCATGAGAGCACCTAAAATCTACTCTCCTAGCATATTTCCAGTATTCAATACGGTATCATTAACAATAGTCACCATGCTGTACATAAGATCTCTAGACTTAATCTTCTTCGTATACAACTGCATTTGTACCCTTTGACAAACATCTTTCCATTTCCCTATCCCTTGGCGCCTTGTAACCAGTACTCTACTCTCTGCTTCTATGAGTCTGACTTTTTTTTAAAGATTAAACATGTAAGTGAGGTCATGCAATATTTGTCTTTTTCTGTCTGGCTTATATCACTCAGCATAACGTACTTCAGTTTCATCTATGTTGTTCTAATGACAGAATTTCCTTCTTTTTTTAAGGCTGAGTAATATTCTGTGGTGTGTGCTTGTGTGTCACATTTTCTTTATCCATTTGTCCATCAATGGGCACTTAGGTTGATTCCATATTTTGGCTATTGTGAAAAATGCTGCAATGAACATGAGAGTGCAGACATCTCTTTAAGATACTGATTTCATTCCCTTTGAATATACACACAGAAGGAGGATTGCTTGATCATATGGTAGTTCTATTTCTAATTTTTTGAGGAACCTCCATACTGTTTTTCCATAGTGGCTGCACCAATTTACATTCTCACTAATAGTGCACAAGGATTCCCTTTTCTCCACATCCTCTCCAAAACTTGTTATCTATTGTTTTCTTGATAATAGCTATTCTAACAGGTGTCAGGTGATATCTCATTGTGGTTTTGATTTGCATTTCTTTGATGATTAATGATATTGAGTATCTTTTCATATACATATTGGCCATTTGTATATCTGTATTTCTCAAAAGAATGTCTATTCAGGTTCTTTGCCCATTTTTAATTTGGGTTATTTGTTTTCTTGCTATCAAGCTGAGTTCTTTATATATTTTGAATATTAACCCCTTATCAGATGTGTGGTTTTCAAATATTTTCTCCTATTCTGTAGGTTGTTTCTTCACCCTGTCGATTGTTTCCTTCACTGTGCAGAAGCATTTTCAGTTTGATGTAATATCTTTTGTCTATTTTTGCTTTTGTTGCTTGTGCTTTTGGGGTCATATCCAAAAATATCATTGCCCAGACGAATATCATTGCCCAGACGAATATCAACGAATATCAAGAAGCGTTTTCTCCATGCTTTCTTCTAGTAGTTTTACAGTTTCAGGGTCTTACATTTAAGCACTTAAAGAACAGATAATTGTACAGTGGTTCTAATACATTCACAGTCTAGACAAAAAGGAAAATCCTCAAGTTCCTCTTATGAAAACAGCATACCAAACCTTAAAAAAGATAAAAGCAAAAGAAAACGATTCACTTCTGAATGGTGACACAAAAATCCTAAATGAATTACTAGCAAGTAATTTATAAAAACCTTTTCATAATACAATATACACATATGGAAAGACTGCATTAAATACAAAGATCCATAAATAATTATAAAGCACAGACCCATGCAAATACTACCCAGGTCAAGAATTTAAATATCACCAGCACCCTAGGAGGCCCTCAGGTAACTTTGCCCAATCTTCCCACTCTCCCCTTTAAAAGTGACTACTATCCTAACTTTTATGAAAATCATTTTTTTATTTGTTTACATTTATCACCTATGTATCTCTAAATACTCTAGTTTTGCCCACTTTTGAACTTTACATAAATGAAATCATGCAGTATATATTTTGTGTCTTGCTTTTAGGAAAAGTTAAGCTATGTTTGTAAGATTTATTCATCTTGGTGCAAATGTTTGTAATCTGTTAATTTCCATTCATGTATAAAATACCCTAATTTGCCTATTATTCTGTTGGTGAACTTGTAGATTATTTCCAGTTTTTGAATGTTATAATGTTGCTCTAAACATTCTTACCCTGCAGAATTAAAAATCATTATGACTAAGTGGAATATGCTCCGTGAATGCAAAGATGGTTCAATATTAGGAAATATATAGATATAATTTATCACTTTAATGGGTCAAGAAAGAAAATAATGTGATAATCTCCATAGATACAGAAAAATATTTGAAAAAACTAAATCCATTCTTGGATAAAACAGTGATCGTAGGTTAGTTGCTTAACATCAGATAATGTATTTACCTCTATCCCAAAGTGTCATTCTTAGTAGAGAAACACCAGAAGTATCCTCACAAGCAAAGGATACCAAGTATTTACATTATTATTTAACCATGTACCAGACTTAAAATCTTATAAAATTATGATGAGAAATAATGAGAGGTATAAAACTTGGAAAGGAGGAGGAATGATAAGATTTTATATCTAAAACCCAATACTACCAATAAAGAAATGCAGTAATGTATCAGCTTATGAAACTAACAAACAGAAATCAATAGCCTTCATACAAGACTCCATTTACAACAGCAACAAAAATAATAAAACACTTCTGAATAAATTTACCATGAATATATCCAGGATTCTATTAGGGGGGAAAAAAATCCTCTAAAAAAAGGCATAAAGAATATAACAGAAGATGTCAACAAATGAAAAGAGACACTACATGTTTTGATAGGAAGATTCAAAATCATAAAGATGTCAACCTTCCCTAATTTACATTTTAAATTCAGATCTAGTAAAAATACCATGTTTTTTTTCCTGTAACCAGATAAGCTGATTTTCAATTTCATAAACCAGAATCATCAAGAAAACAAGAGGGGAAGAAGAACTAGCTTTTTCAGAAATTAAAATATTCTGTAAAGCTTCAGTAATTAAAGCAGTCTGTTTCTGGTGTGTAATAAGGCAAATGAATCAATCCAATCAGCACATAAAGCACTAGAGAAAATCACCAGACAATCTCACTCATGACCATAGTTGTAAAAATCCTGAATTAAACATGAGTAAACTGAATGTAGTAAAGCACAGACACACACACACACAGACACACACGACACCCCTCATGATCAAAGGGGCTTTATTTCAGGAATACCAGTTTGATTTAACATTTTAAAGATTAATTAATGTAATTTGCCTTATTTTTAGTATAAAAAAGAAAAATTGTTGATATGATCATCTCAGTAGCTCAACACTCAGCCATGCCAAAAACATTTAACTAATTACATATAAGAGAAACCTTCTTTAGTCTGATAAATGCTATTTACAAAAAAAAAAAAAGGAAAGAAATTTTTTAACAAACCTTGTACCTATTAATGACTTACTGAAACTTTCCTGAAATTGAGAATGACACAAGAATGGTCGCTATTACCGTTTTAATTCAACATTGTACCGGAAGTCCTAAACAGTGCTATAAAGAACAAGAAATAAAAGTAGTTTTGGAAGGAAACAAAATTTTCATTATTTATAAATGATGTGATTATTTACACAGCAAGTCCAAAAGAATTCAGAGATGAATTATTAGAATGAAAATGAATAAACTCCAGCTATATGCAACATATGATTCTCAAAGATAGTGTTGAGTGAAAGTCATACTCAAAGGAATACTTACTGTATTATTCCATTTACATATTGTTCAAGAAACTGACAAAACTAAATTATATAATTTAGTGACATATACACAGGTGATCAAATTATGGAGAAAAGGAAGGAAGCAATTATTACAAAAATCAGAAAAAGCTACTTCTGAGGGGGTATTTCTGGGTCCACAGGAGGGAAAGCAGTGTGATATGAGGTTAGAGAAAGGCCATTAAGAATTCTGGGTCTTAGCCTAAGGTTAATGGGTTTGTTGAACAGTTTTGAGCCAGAATATACTACTTATCTGGTATTTTTCAAGAGGACAACTCTGAATACTTGTGGGTTGTAGAAGGACAGAATCGGAAGTAGGGAAACCAGTTAGGAAGAGACTGCAGTAGCTCAGCTGAGTGATGTTGGTGGCTTGGATTAGGGGATTGTATTCGTTTTCTATCACTGTTGTAACAAATTAGCACAAACATAAGAGCTTAAGACAACATCATTTATTATTTTCCATTCTGTCAGACAGAGTCCCATGCAGGTCTCACTGGGCTAAAATCGAAGTGTCGGCAGGGATATGGTCCCTCGTGGATGCTCTAAAAAGAATGCATTCCCTTGCCTTTTCCAGCTTCTAGAGACTACATGCATTCCTTGGCTCAAATCCCCCACCATCCATTTTCAAAAATAGCAGCGTTGCATCTCTCTCACTTTTCTTCTGTAGTCACATCTCCCTTTGACTCTGACTTTAGCTAGGGAAGGTTCTCCCCTTTTAAGGACTCATATGATTAGGTTGGGTTCACCTGGCTAACACGGGATAATCTCCCCGTCTCAAGGTCCCTAATCTTAATCGCACCTGCAAAATCCCTTTAGGTATGGTAAGGTGAGGAATTGTAGGTAACTTATTCACAGGTTCTGGGGATCAGGGTATGTATTAAGACCAATTAGGACATCTTTTTCCTATTTAGGTCATCGTTGTGGGCTTTTATTCTACCTGTCACAGAGGTAGACATGCAAATGGACATAGTATGAGTAAGGACATACTCAAGTTTTCACCTGAGTTTGAGAAGCAGTCTGGCTGCCTCTGGTAGCCTCTGCCTACCTTCTGAATTAGCTCCACCACCCACTCTCTATATGATGATCACCTAAACCTATAATCATCCTATAATTAAGACACCTCACTCTTCAATTCAGGCCTGTCCTGAATTTGTTCCTTAGTCCCCATCTTGCTCAGTCCTACTGATTATCTTTTCTCAAGGTCAAAGACATTCAGACCAACTCAAGGCTCTGGTTATGTACAATTCTATGGTGGTTTTGTAGGCAGAACTGTGTCTGCTCTAGTAGTAATGGTCATAAATGCACAGCAATCTGATTATCCAGAGCACTCCCTCTGTAATTTTAGCTTCTTATCAATAAAGCATTGGCTGGTCATATTAAATCTGATGTATTTTCTAACTGGAAAAAAAATGTATGGCTCTTTGAACTGTTAGCCACATTCTTAATGTTGTAAGTAATTAGACAGGCTCTAGGTAGTGGGCAATATCTTTCTACTATCATAGTCCCGCCTACTCCCTCCCTCTGTCTGTTCCAGTTATCCTAACAATTCCCTTCTCTATTCTCACCAGGTCTTCCACAAATGTCCCAACAATCCTATGCACAAATTTCCACAAGATGTGAGAGATATACTTCAAGAACTATGCTTTGAGAAGTCAATTCCATTTCCATACCGGTATGAAGTCTAACATAAACAACTCTAAAAAAAGTCAGTGTTCAGCTATTCCCTTCAAAGCTCTTGGTAAACAGTAAGGAATAAAAAATCTCCCTTCACCTTTTGGAGTCAAAAGAATACGCTAATGAGTGGAGAACAACAGCCATATTTCTGTTTCTCTCAGATTACGAAAAAAAGAGGGTGATTAAAAGTTCAGTATTTTGGTTTAAAAGATGAAATTAACACCATCTTTTTGTTACACTATTTTTTATACTTTTCTTAAAATACGCATGTATGTGTGTGCATGCATGGGAGAGGAATCATTCACAGATTCAGCAATGCTTTATCCTCAGATATCAATTTCAGTGCTCTACCCTATGGCTTTAGATCCTTTAGTTGTTATTGATGATGAAAATACTTCATAAATTTGCTTTGAATTTTCCAGACCTCCACTCTAGGATCTGCATTGTATAAACAGGTCTTTGTTAAAATGAAAGCAGGTGACATTATCACATACTACAATTGTGCTTTGGATCTATAATTACATCTCCTTCAAGCCCTCTTGACTTTCCACTGTATGTCTCTAAACTTTCTGTGAGCTGCTTGACACTTGATCTGGGATCATTCAGGCTGCCCTTCCCAGGCTCTTCTCTTCACTGTGTCTTTAAACTCCTTGCGGCAGTGATGTGACTAGAAAGGAACACTGCTTTCAGACACAGCCAGCAAATAGCTCTGAATTTTTTAGCGTGTTTTCTTCAACCTTCCTCCTCAACTTTCCCTCTTAGTTATTCCATCTGTCTCTCAGGCTATGTGTGTGTTCAGTTGTTTCAGCATTCTTTCCTGAGATTACCAAATACTGATTGCTTTTATAATCAGCTCACTGTCTATCTGACTAAACAATTGTTCAGTATTTGTTTCATTTTGGACAGTTAGCCCTCACCAGTTGTTTTACATTAATCAATTCATTCATGCAGCCAACAAAAAATTTATTCAGCTATTCCTATGGACCACTCTTTGTTCTACCTACACAGGATTCAATGGTTGTCGAAAACAAACTCTGTTCCTACATTCATGAAGGCGATAGTCTGGGGTAGGAGAACACTGCTATGGAAATGACCCTGCAAAGAAAGTAAAATTACAACTTCAAGAAATACCCCAGGAGTACCAGTTTCAGTGAGAATGTGTGACAGGGACATTCAAAGAAGAATTCTCTGAAGAACTGGTGTTTGACCTGAGCTCTGGCAGATATACAAGTATTGACTAAGGAAAGGGATAGGATGGGTACATTCCAGGGAGTAGGAACAGCCAGGGAGGGGGAGCAGCATATGCAAACATCCTCTGGTGGCAAGAAGCATGGAATGTTTGAGAAACTGAACTGAGGCCAGTACGGTTGGTGCGTGGGGAGCGAGGGAGTTGGGGTGGCAGATGCTGGCAGAGAGACAGGCAGAGGCCAGACAACAGAGGAGCTCACAAGCCCTATAAAAAATTAGTTCCTAACACATGAAAGGATGCTCAACATCTCTAATCATTAGAGAAATGCAAATCAAAACTACAATGAGGTAACACCTCAGACCGGTCAGAATGGCCATCATCAAAAGGTCAACAAACAACAAATGCTGGAGAGGGTGTGGAGAAAAGGAAACCCTCTTGCACTGCTGGTGGGAATGTAAATTGATACAGCCACTATGGAGAACACATTTGGAGGTTCCTTAAAAAACCAAAAATAGAATTACCATACGACCCAGCAATCCCACTACTGGGCATATACCCTGAGAAAGCCATAATTCAAAAAGAGTCATGTACCACAATGTTTATTGCAGCACTATTTACAATAGCCAGGACATGGAAGTGTCCATCGACAGATGAATGGATAAAGAAGATGTGGCACATATATACAATGGGAGTATTTCTCAGCCATAAAAAGAAATGAAACTGAGTTATTTGTAGTGAGGTGGATGGACCTAGAGTCTGTCATACAGAGTGAAGTAAGTTAGAAAGAGAAAAACAAATACCATATGCTAACACATATATATGGAATCTAAAAAATATAAAAAATAAAAGGTTCTGAAGAACCTAGGGGCAGGACAGGAATAAAAATGCAGACGTAGAGAATGGACTTGAGGACACAGGGAGGGGGAAGGGTAAGCTGGGACAAAGTGAGAGAGTGACATGGACATATATACACTACCAAATGTAAAATAGATAGCTAGTGGGAAGCAGCTGCATAGCACAGGGAGATCAGCTCGGTGCTTTGTGACTACATAGAGGGGTGGGATAGGGAGGGTGGGAGGGAGACACAGGAGGGAGGAGATATGGGGATATATGTATACGTATAGTTGATTCACTTTGTTATAAAGCAGAAACTAACACAACAATGTAAAGCAATTATACTCCAATAAAGATGTTAAAAATAAATTTGTTCCTTACCCCAGGACAAGGAAAACCACTGAAGGGGCTTGTCCAAGGGAGGGTGACATCATTAAATTTTCATGTCCCCCTGCCTTATTTATTTATTTACATCCCAGGGACGTGTTGTGCCATGAATAATAACTGTAAACAGAATAACTCATGGAAGTTCAAATAACATCAGACCTTTTGAATGTGCAATACAGAGATTCTTAATTGAATTCATAATCTAGTCCCTCCAAAAGGGCTTTACTGGCAATGCCCAGGCACCAACTTGGGTGGCTATTTTGGGGCATACCCATATAATATATATTTTATTTTATTTTATTATTATTATTTTTTTGAGGTATGCAGTGCTCTCACTGTTGTGACCTCTCCCGTTGTGGCGCACAAGCTCCGGACATGCGGGCTCAGCGGCCATGGCTCCGGGCCCAGCTGCTCTGCAGCATGCGGGATCTTCCTGGACCGGGGCACGAACCCGTGTCCCCTGCATCGGCAGGCGGACTCTCAACCACTGCGCCACCAGGGAAGCCCTAATATATATTTTAAAGGGGGGTACTAATGGTCTTGTTTTATTTTCTCGCCACTTCTTGAGCAAAATGAAGAGGGCTTAACATGTTAGGGTCAGCCTAGAGAAGCTGCAGAGCACACAAATGCTCCTATTCTCATTTCTGCTCAGGTGCCTTTGTTTTCCTCATCAGTCTCCAAAGAAAACTGCTTCTGATGTAACACCTCTTGAGGTTTCAAGATAGGGGCTTTCAAAGGTGATGGAATAGTCCCTGAGAACCTACTTTGAGCAGGACCCCTGCAGGGAGCCCTGGGATAGAAGGAGGTAGGAGTTGCTCATGAGAAGTTAAAATCTTCATGAAGAATTTGGGACATAAACAAGTGTCTAACAACGTGACATTGCATAAAGCTGTTCTGAGGAATCTGGTGAGCAGCCAGCTTTGAAGGACAGTTGGTCCTCAAAAACTCAGCAGAAATGAAAGCCTCAAGTGCCAAGAGGCTGCCACTCAACCTCTGTAAGAATTTACAATCAAGCCCTACCCCACCCTTGTCCATTTTGTGCTTCAAAAAGCATCAACCACATTTGGACAAGGCCCTAGTTTACCCTTTATCTCTCTAAGCATCTGTCCATTTCTAACCAAACTAGACCACGATTCCTTAGGTTCTACTGTGCCTACAGGCCAGAACAGAAGGTCTAGATAAGCAAGCCAAAAGCAAGCAGAACTTCAGAAGAATTCATGGGTTAATTAAAGCTAAAAAGCAAATCACACACACAAAAAGAGAAATACATAGATATAAATAGATATAATTATGCTACCACTGTAGCTTTAAAATAAGCAAAATATATCATTGTATTTACATTAAAATACCAAGAAAGTAAGAATAAATATATGCAGACTTTGAGTTTCTATACATTAACTAAATATGGATCTCTCTACATGTGTCCTCCAGAACCTACAGAGATCAATAAGGAGAGCAAATAAAACCACCCATAACCCCTGCCTACTGCATAACTAGAAGACAGAGGATGCTACAAATCCCAGTTTACACAGAGCTTGGAAAAGAAGAATCTGGAATCTGCAGAGCCAGCACTGAAGACTTGTTGGAGCTGAGAATTGTCTGGAGAATGCTTGGGGAAAAGGAGAAGGCAGCAGGCCTGGCAGTGGCAGAGCACAGATAAAATCATTCTTAGCAGGAAAATGTCACACTCTGAAAAGATAAACACTGACAAAAGTCTATAATCTGTTGGATCAGGACACCATTACTGGGCACACAAATGGAGGGAGCTGCCCAGAGGTGGCAGTCTTGGGAAGGCACCTTTTTGGGGAGATGAGAGGGGTCCTTAAAGCCCAGGTGATGAAGCAGAAAGAGGAAGCAAGATGAGGCGTCCATCAGAAAAGAACGAGAAGGCATCGCCCCCCACCAATAAAAGGTGCCATCTAGTTTTTATTTGCGGTATGTGGGCCTCTAACCATTGTGGCTTCTCCCATTGCAGAGCACAGGCTGCGGACGCGCAGGCTCAGCGGCCATGGCTCACGGGCCCAGCTGTTCCACGGCATGTGGGATCTTCCCGGACCATCTAATTTTGAAAAGTGCTCTTAAGTGTATCAACAGAAGATAGTGCTCTTGAACTAAGAAATTATGTGAGCCTCCCCAAAATCTTACCACTGTCTGCACAGAATCACCCGTTGTTGCTGATTCAGGAAAATGCAAGACTCTTCAAAGGTAAAATAGCAGATACCATCCCCACAGAGTCACTGTAAAACCATGGAAATCGAAAACCAAAATATTTCAGCAGGTGAAAATTCTCCCCACCCTCCAAAACGACAAAGTAGAAGAAAACTGTAACACAAACCCCAACTGAATTAAATGTCCATAAAAAAGCACTTTGTATATTTTCAAAAAACCTCTAGTCAGAAATACAAAAGCTCAGAACAGAAATGGGCAAATTTTCAAAATACAATGTGAAACAGGAATTGGTTGAATGGGGAATCATGGGCACCCCATCACACGGGGGAGAGCTGGCTCTCAGCACCTCAGCCAAGAGATTGTATTTAGCATCACTAATAATGGAGCAAATGGACATTCTGAGCCTCCTGGTGTGATGTACTAGGGGGACACAATACGGTATCATCTGTGTAGTATTCTTTCCAAAAATATTTAACCTGAATCTAATCATCAAGAAATAATCAGACCAATCTAGAATATGAGATATTCTCGAAAATAACTGGCATGGACTCTTCAAAAATGTCAGTGACATGAGAAAAAAGGGGGAGGGCACTCGTCTAGTAAAAGGAGACTATAAAGAGACATAATAAATAAATTCAGTGTCTGATCCTTTATTCGATCCTGATTTGGAAAAAAACATCAGCTAGAAAGAATATTTTTGGAATAAATGAGAAAATTTAAATATGGTCTGTATCTCATATAAATCATGGTATCAAATGTTAAATTTATTATGTTGTGGTAATTATATTGTGATTATGTAGAACGATTTATTTTTCTTAGCTGAAGATATCAGCTGAAGTATTTAGGGTTGTGGTATCATGTCTAGTACTAACTTTCAAGTGGATCAACAAAACCTGTGTGTGGATAGATGCATGTGTGCACACATGGATGGATGGAGTTAAAGATAAAACAAAGGTGTCAAAATGTTAATAATTAATAAATATAGGTGTGCTGGGTTAAACAGTCCCCCCAAGATGCACGTTTACCCAGAAGCTCAGAATGTGACCTTGTTTAACAATAGAGTCTTTGCAGAGTAATTAGTTAAATTAAAATGAGGTCATACTGGATAAGGGTGGGCCCTAAACCTAATATGGTTCTTAGAAGAAGAGGAGACATAGAGACACACAGGGGAGAAGGCCATGGTGGCCGAAGCAGAGATTTGAGGGATACAAGCCAAGGAATGTCCAGGGCTGCCAGCAATCACCAGATGTCAGGAAGAGGCACAGAATTCTTCCCCGGAGCCTTCAGAGGGAGCAGGGCCTACAGACACCGTGATTTTCGACTCTTAGTCTCCAAAACTGTGAGAGAATAAGTGTGTTGTATGAATTACCCAATTTGTGGTGATTTGTTCTGGAAGTCCTGGGAAACTAATATGGTAGGTACTGGTTAAAAGTGTCCAGTGAAAATACTTTGGGTTTTTCTCGTGAGTATGAAATATTTCAAAATCACAAGTTGGGAAAAAATAAAAATAAATAAAATTTAAAAAAATTTTACACTTTTGCATAGAAAAAAATCAAGGACATACACCAATCAACCAAATTTATCTCCCCGTAGTTGTAAAGAGTCCCTGCCCCTCAGTGACCTCAGAAATCCTCCTGCCCTCCATGTTAAAAAGTGAGCTTCGGGCTTCCCTGGTGGCACAGTGGTTGAGAGTCCGCCTGCCGATGCAGGGGACACGGATTCGTGCCCCCGTCCGGGAAGATCCCACATGCCGCGGAGCGGCTGGGCCCGTGAGCCATGGCCGTTGAGTCTGAGCATCCGGAGCCTGTGCTCCGCAACGGGAGAGGCCACAGCAGTGAGAGGCCCGCGTACCAGAAAAAAAAAAAAAAAAAAAAAAAAAGTGAGCTTAATCATCTCCCTCCCTCCTTCCCAAATTTATGCTTGGTATCTTATGAGACTTTGGTTATTGGGTAGAACCGCCAGATGTGGAGAAATGGGGAGATGATTGGGAGTAATACTGCTGAGTCATGGAAATGCAGTTGGCCTTCAGTAGAAGTGAGTGGAGCGAAGGTTCTAAAAGGAGGGTAAAGGGACAAAACAGATCCTCTGTTCACAAGAGTGATAGACAGCATCACTTAACAAGTCAAAGTATGAGCAAAGTCAATATTGGACCTGGATTGGGACAAAGAAACAAAGAAGGTATTGGCTTCACATAGAAAGGGACGTGCCAGGGGAGGAGAGAGGCTGGGCCTGTCACCAGGCTTTCTATCATCTAAGAAGGTTATTTAGTCTGTGGACTTGGAACTGGTCTTCCTGGGTCTGGATTCAGGTTGTCTCTTACTCTGCCTCTGTGAGTTTAGAAAACTGGGGTTAATAATCGTACTTTTGCAGGGTTGTTGTAAGAAATGTATCTGCAAAGTACTAAGGAGAGTTCCTGCCACCCAGCATTATGCACGTTTGAGCTGGAAATTCTTGAATGTGGGGCCTGGGTTAGGTACCTGGCTTCACCCATTGGTCTCAAACCACGGTGGATGCAGAAGCAGTGGCTTAGAGTTTAACCCTGAAATTTTGGAATGATCACGCCCAGTATTTCAAGGTATGGGGAAAAGAATTCTGCAGACGGTACAACCACGGATAAAATTTTATTTTCTCCTTTGAAGTGTTTGTAATTTTCCAAATGTTTTACAATAAGGTAGTGCCAATTTGATAGTCAGAAAAAATGAAAGAACTAGCCATGTCCCTTTTACTCCTCATCTTCCCATCGAAAAAATGGAGGTGGTAGAGATAGTGGTGGGGAGGAAAGATTATGCTTTTTGTTTTAAAGAATAAGAACATCAGTTAAGAAGCAGAAGCACTCAGATGTCCCGCAGCCCCTGCCCCAGACCTGCCCAGGCAGCTGACACTGGGACTGGTTGCTCAGTAGGTCAGGGGAGACTCAGTGGAAAACTCGTAAAAATTTTTTAAAAAAGACTCAGGTTGACTTTAGTGAATTATTCTGATGAAAATACACAAGCTCAAAGAGGAAAGCAAAAGGACATCAACAAGTTTGGAAGTTTATTTAATGTGGATTTATGGGCTTCATTACAAAAAAAACATTGATTAACAATAACTTACTTCCAAACAAAACCCGATGTGTATATAGTTGACAATAAAATTGATAAACACTTCAGCAGTCATTGCACTGTCCCAGGTTTCAGAACTATATATCCCTAAGTGCTTTTTCATAATTTAGTCCATTTTTAAAAGGGCACAATGACTAGGGAGTATGGTAGAAAAATATTATTAAAAATGTAAATATATGAAGTATCTGACTTAATGACTACCATATTGATTGCTGAATTTATCCATGTCTCTATGTAAACAAATTAAACAAATCCCTTCTTGACACACATAATGGTCACAGATTCTTAGACACTTAAGAATCTTAAGAGGGCCCTTAAAGTATATCCAATCCAGCTCTCTATGCAAAGCAGGCATTATAACACAATGTAAGTGATGAGTAGTCAGGCCCTTAGATGAGGTCTTCATAACTCTGTCTGAACCACCCTCGTATTAAAAGCTGTAATAAATTGAATCATAGCACCTGCTTTTTTTTTTTCCTTTATGCCACTTATCACAATTGTGACACCATTTTTCACTAGTGTGATTTTTGTTCATTGTCTAGCTTTCCACTGGACCGTAAATCTTTGAGGGCAAAAATTGTGATGACTTTGCTTGCTGCTGTATCCCTAATCCCTTCTACATAGCCTGGAACTCATCAAATATTTGTTAAATTAATGAACACAGCTTTGGATTCTTCTCCCAATTTTAACACTACTGGAAACTAAAGGTCCTTGAGGTGTTCCTCAAAGCTGATAAATGTCAGTGTCAAGAATCAGACCCAGCTTCATTTGACCACAGAGGTCATGACTGTCCTACCAAGCTTCTTGGCCACCCAGTTAGTTTAAAGGGAACCTATGAATTAAGCAATTTCAAATTAATAGCACAAATTTACATTCAATTCCTGCTCCCTCTCTCCAAAGCTAATAAAATGTGAATTTCAAATCTGAGTTTTAATTTTCTACAAGATGATACTAATGCCACCTCTGGGCCTTGGTGCTTTTCTAATGCTTTATGTTATATATTTCAATATTTACACATGCTCACCATCCCTAATCATCTCTATGGCTGTCTTTTTTTCCTCTAATCAGAAACTTACAACACAGTTTAAATGAATGGTGTGCTGCAGTCAGCTTATACTGGCTCCCAGAACCCATGGTTAAATTTTCAGGGAGTTTGTGAGCTGGATGTCAAGCCACAGCCATTATTAAAAATTAAACATACAAGAAAATAAATTATATGAAAAACAAATGAAATTTCAGTGGAGAAAAATAAACTTTTAAATAAATGGTGCTGGAACAATTGGACATCCATGGGCAAAAAAAAAATAGCTTTGACTTAAAACCTCATACCATACAAAAATATTAACTCAAAATGGATTGTAGATTTAAATTTAAAATGCAAAATTTTAAAACTTTTATAAGAAAACATAGGAGAAAATCTTTAGGATCTAAATCTACAGGAGTCCTGAGACATTATATTAAAGGCATGATCCATAAAAGAAAGAATTGCTAAATTTACCTTCATCAAAATTTAGGAATTTTGGGGTGCTTCCCTGGTGGTGCAGTGGTTGAGCGTCCACCTGCCGATGCTGAAGACCCGGGTTCATGCCCCGGTCTGGGAAGATCCCACATGCCGCGGAGCGGCTAGGCCCGTGAGCCATGGCTGCTGAGCCTGCGCGTCCGGAGCCTGTGCTCCGCAACGGGAAAGGCCGCAACAGTGAGAGGCCCGCGTACCACTAAAAAAAAATAATTTAAGACTTTTGTGACTTTTAAGAGGATGAAAAGATAAGTTACAGACTGGGAGAAAAAACTTGCAAACCACATACCTGACAAAATTTTTTTTTTTTTTTTCGGTACGCGGGCCTCTCACTGTTGGCGGCCTCTCCCGTTGCGGAGCACAGGCATGTGGGATCTTCCCAGACCGGGGCACGAACCCGGGTTCTTGGCATCGGCAAGCGGACTCTCAACCACTGCGCCACCAGGGAAGCCCCAGGGAAGCCCCTGGGAAGCCCCTGGGAAGCCCCTGACAAAATTCTTATATCTACATGGTATAAAGAACTCTCAAAACTCAACAGTACGGAAACAAAAAAATCTAAGTAGAAAATGGGTAGACGATATAAAGAGGCATTTCACCAAAGAGGTGATATGGGTGACAAACAAGCACATGAAAAGATGTCTAACATCATTAGCCATTAAGTAATGCAAATTAAAATCAAAATATCGAGGGAGGAGATATGGGGATATACGTATATGTATAGCTGATTCACTTTGTTATAAAGCAGAAACTAACACACCATTGTAAAGCAATAATGCTCCAATAAAGATGTTAAAAAATAAATAATTAAAATCACAATATCATTAAACTATTAAAATAGCTAAAATGAAAAATAGTAACAACACAAAATGCTGGCAAGGATGCAGAGAAGCTTGATCTCTCATACATACTGGCAGGAAAGTAAAATGATACAACCACTTTAGAAAATAATTTCCAAAATAATTTGGAAAAAGTTACTTGTACTTTATCAAATGACACAGCAGTCACACTCTTGGTCACATCCCAGAAAAATGATAAATTACTTTCACACAAATATTTATGGGAGCTCTATCCATAACAGTAAAAAACTGGAACAACTCAAATATCCATCAGTGGGTGAGTGGTTAACCAAACTGGTACATCCACACAATGGAACACTGCTTAGCAATCAAAAAGAATGATACATGAAACAAAGTTCAGGGAATTATACTTAGTGAAAAAATGTCAGTATCAAAAGTTTATGTAATGTATGGTTCTATATTTAAAACATTCTGGATATTTATTTTTATATTCACAAAAGACATGGAGAACAGATTAAGGGTTATGAGAGACGAGGATGGAGTGGTGACAATCTAAAGAGAAAACGCAAGGGAATTCCTTTGTGATGATGGGACATTTATGTATCCTGAATGTCCTGGTGGTTATACAAATCTATACATGGGATAAAACTGCACACATACCACACATATACACAAACACACACACCCAACAAATGAATCCATATAAAAATGGTGATAGCTGATTAATGTCTTTAGTAGTATTGTATGAGTCTCAATTTCCTGTTTATGATATTGTATTACGGGTATATAAGATGTCAACACTGGGGGAAGCTGGGTAAGGGGTATGTGGGACCCTGTACTATTTTTGCAAATTCCCGTGTGTCTATAATTACTTCAAAATAAAAAGTAAACGAAACAAATGTAGAAGAAATAAATACTTAAGGCATCACTTTCTAATTGCTTTACAACATTTTAGTATTAACTATGCCTTGAAGTTATTCACATTCACTCTATGCTGGTTATATTAGTCAGCTCAGGCTACCATAACACAACACCAGAGACTGAGTGGCTTAAACAACAGACATTTCTCACAGTCCTGGAGGCTGGGGAGTTCACGAGCAAGGTGCTGGGCAGATCCGGTTGCTGGTAAGAGCTCTTTTCCTGGCCTGTAGATGACAGTCTTCTAGCTGAGGCTGTGTCCTTACATGGCAGAGAGCAAGCAAGCTGTGGTATTTTTTCCACTTCTAATAGGGACACTAATCCTATCATGGGAGCCCTACCCTCATGACCTCATCTTAATTTAATTACCTCCCAAAGGCCCCACCTTCAACTGCAATCACACTAGGAGTTAGGGCTTCAACATACAAATTTTAGGGGGAAACAAACATTCAGTCCATAACAGTGGAAATATCATACAAGTTCTGCTACTATGCCTCTCTTCCCTACTCTGCATTCAATGATATCTCATTGGTAGCTGGAAACCAGCCATATGAGAGTGTTTATATCACAGAAATAAGTACGCACTACAAATCAGAACTTGGTTTATTGTACAGCTGATTGCAAAAAGAGTAATGGAGAAAATGTTAATATTGTAAATTAAGCTTTAAAGTGTGCTATGTCTGTAACCATTACATCATGAATAGCATCAAATTGAAAAAAGCCTTCTATTATTTGAAAACTCTTGTTTGATTCTGCAAAGAAGTTACTCACGTTTTGATTCAGGTTTGTCCTGAGTGAGAACAGTTCCAACATTGGTCTTTTTTGTTTCTCTTTCTTCTAATTAAGTAACCAAAAATATCAACCACATTCATGTTGGGACTATACTCATTCATTAATTGCAACCACAGATTGTCTACAGACACAAGAATTTTGCAAAAATCAATGAAAGCATTCTGTGAGGATCAGTTGGCTATATGGAATTTACAACAAAGCGTATTGTATATTAGTATCTTATTAGTAGTAGCATTAGTATTTTATTATTATTTCTAAAGTGTGTACTGCCTTTATAGCAATAAAATACATAATAAACTGAAGCATGGACATGCACATTTTAAAAGAGTGCTAGTATGTAAACATTTACTGGCACAACGCGAGTTTAAGTCCAATCCTCTCTCTTCTTACTTCAGTGGACACAAATCACCACTCCCCTTTAAAGTGGTGATGTAGGTTACCTGTGCCACATCAGGATTTTACCATCTGCAGATGTTCTGTTTCTGGGAGACTGATTTGACTCCCTGTATGTTCAGATATGTATGTTCAGAATCAACGACCTCCTACAACTGTAAACCCTTTTGACTTTACAGGAAGATGCTCTAGTTTCTCCCATGAAGAGTCTCTCACTGGGGGCTGGGTCAGTTCCACTTTGCTTTTAGGTTAGATGCCAAATTTACAAGTTTTCTAGTGGTTTTTCCATTTCTTTTGGTATAACAATATCTGAAAGAAAGATTTCTTTACAACTGGTGGTTCATGGGATTAGTCACCTCGGGCCTTTACCTACAACTTCCAAATGTTCTATATTTTACACTCAGTGTAAATATTTTACACTCAGTGTCCCTTTGCTGTGGCATATACTGGTCAGAGATCAAACTTCCCAACCAATTTGCTGTTGGCTCCATGTGTAGCTACTTTCGGGCTCTGTGCTTCTGTTTATTCTGGAAGGCCTTTCACCCCGATTCCAGTGCCCAGCACCTACCCTTCTATTGAGGTTCAGTTCAGCTACCTTGCCTTTCCTTTCCTAATCCATTCAGTATGGAAAAAAATCATCCTTTTCTCTGAATTCCTCAATATAGCCAAATCTTTCTTCTGACATCTTCTCCCTTATACTGCTGTCACATATATCTGTGGCTTATGTCAGAGCTTTCTATTATCTCCTTGAGGAAGAGCTCTTCCCTAATTTATTTCTAAATCCCACCATGGTGACTAGTTTAATGCCCGTACATAGTTAAGACTTTTGAAAAATTGGTTCAGCGGAATGAGTGGGCTATATGTCACCAAATGAACAAGTGAGTTCATCTCCTTAAGCTTCAGTTTTCTTACCTGTAAGTTAGGAATGATAATCAAGAGATTGTATCTTATAGTTATTGTAAAAAACAGAGATAAGATATATAAAATGACTAGCACAGTGCCTGGCTAATGGTGGCTGCTCAATAAATGGTGTGTGTGTGTGTGTGTGTGTGTGTAATACACAGGATACACATATAACATAAATATGTGGTATATATAATTACCATTGCTGGCACTATCATTACCATATGACTATTATTGATACCAGGTTCAAGTTTCAGTGAGTGTGTCTATGAATTCTCTAGCACAGTGTGGTGTAAGAGCTTAGGCCTGTAAGTCAGAAGTCAGACAGAAGATGCAAGTTTCCGTCTCAGTTCTGCCCAATGTTCATGACCTTGGGCTAGTCAACCTCCCTGGGCTTCAGTTCCCTTATCTGTAAAATATGTGTGTGAATGCAAGGAGAAGGCTGAGCCTCTTTGAAGGTCTGTCCCTCCACAATACCACGTGGCAAGTCCCCTTGGGTGAACTGGGCTCCCAGGGACAGGCAGCACACTGCCTTCAATAACTGCCTCTCTCTAAACCCTCAGCAACGGGCTAAGTACCCTTTGGCAAGGCTGTCTCGGTGATGTACTCATGGGTGCAGAGATCCCCAGCCATTCCACTTGTTGACTTTACTGGCTGGAGAAGGGTTATTTCTTTCTTCATTCTGTGACTACAGTGAGCATTTGGAAGTTGTAGGGGGAAAAAATCAATGCCAGAGAGTTCTGGAGGTGATGTATCTAATACTTTTTCTCTTGGCAAGTCACTGCAGGGGGGATGCCTCTCAAGTTGATCACTCTGATGACAGTGCACCAGTGCATCCTCCCTGCAGACCCCATGTGACACAGGGCTGGGGACCTCAATTACAGAGGCAGGAACACAGAAGTCCAGAATAACAGGGTGTCTCAGCTGGGAGAGGCCTGTCTAGTCTAAGCATTCGATTTCACACATGAGGAAACTGAAGGTCAGAGGGGCCAAAGGACTCCTTCAAGGTCGCAGAGCTAGTTAATGGAAGAGCTGGGTCTAGGAAGTGCACCTCCCGGAGTCCCGGCTCACAGCTTCTGCTCCCACTTCAGTCCCACCTGCTGTGGGCCAGCATCACGGCCGGCCAGGAGCCTCTCTGATGGCAAAAGTGAGTTCCAAACAGGCACCAATGAACATTGTCTTCTCCCCTGCCTCCCAGGTCTCAAATAAAATCTGACTGTTGGAGAGAGTTGAAGTTGGCTTTGGGAAAAACTAATTCCAATTTTTAACTCCCATGAGAACAGTGAAAATTGTTGTCTTTAATGTATATGCCACCCCATCCTGGATGTGATTATTCAGGAGCAGTGAGCAACTGGTGCCTCAGGGGCCCTTTTCCTTTTCTGGCTGAGCACAGACCCAGCGACGCACCTCAGGGCGTGGCTTACAAGAAACAGTAGTTATGTTTCCTGTAATGCATCTGCCCAGACTCAGATGGCAGCTGCTGACCGTGAGCTCCTAGAGAAGAGTATAGCCCAAGCATCAACCTGGCACAAGAGCTGGCACCTGGAAGACATTCAAAATGTTGGTTGGATGAGTCCAGAAAGTGTCACTCATGCTGGTGACCCCAATGTCATAGAATATGTAGAATATGAAAAGGCTCTTTCCATATAATAATAGCTGCCCTTTAACAAATGACGATGAGGTTGAAAACGAGTCATTTGAGCTTAAGGAAGCTTATGGTTCTTGATATGTTTTGGAGTAAGAAAACCAGACATACACTTTATCAGATTCACTATAGTGGGAGTAGTCACACGGGAGGAAGGGAAATAGAGTGAGAAGTATATTCTTGTTTATAGTCTTATTTCAGTAGTTCTCTTTCTCTCTTTTTTCACTCATTAATAAAAGGACATGTGGGATGACCTGGAGTCTCTAACATTGGAATATGGTGCTATTCTGGAATTCTGTGCTCTGGGGCTTGGTAGGAGATATAGTGCTCCCATTTACTCTCTCTCTCTCTCGTTCTCACTGGCCAGTTCTCTTTCTTTGGGGGGATGTTGGTTCTGAGGAGAGA
This sequence comes from Lipotes vexillifer, assembly GCF_000442215.2. Taxonomy (NCBI): domain Eukaryota; kingdom Metazoa; phylum Chordata; class Mammalia; order Artiodactyla; family Lipotidae; genus Lipotes; species Lipotes vexillifer. The sequence goes on from NW_006786333.1 coordinate 1,830,620, forward strand.
AATCAGGGAGCTGATCACTTAGGTGGGAGGAGCTTACAGGAGTCAGAAGGGTCTTCCTAGGCAGAGACGTCTAAGTCCCACTTCACGTCCCCTTGCTGGCCCAAACTCCCTTAGGTTGGGATAATGTGGTTGAGTTACAATCAATGAAATGTGGAAGAAGGGTCACGAGGGCGCTTTCTGGCCCTACAGACACGTGCGGAAACTTAGCTTTCCTCTTTTCTTGCAGGCCACGGGATAGGAGAGGGTCACCTGATTCACGCTGGACTTCGAGTGCAGAATAAAATCCTCAGTGTCTTAAACAATTTACTCATTGAGGTTTATTTATTACTGAAGCATAGCCTACCTTATCCTGACCTTTCTTCTAATTTATCAAGCCCATTGCATCTCAGGATGACAAGATGGGGCAGAATGCAGGACAGGAGACTGCTTCAGGATTCAACGTTTCGCGTTTTTCTTTTTAGAGATCCTCTCCTGTTATCCTGCTTAGAAACAGGAATGTGTCAGCGCGGGATACAGGGATTTGAGGGGAATTTATACACATGGCCAAATTTTCTCTTCTGGCCCTAGTTTCCCCAAGTGTTCCTTTCTTGTTTTAATATGTACTAAAAAAAACACCCTTATAAGATAAAAGATAAACTTTGAAGGTGAATTAAATACTTTGGTAAACTTTCAATAGTTTTGTAACTTTTTAATAAACATGATCTTTTAACTTTAACAATCCCTCATTTAAAGTTACTAATTTTCCTTAAGAAAACAGGGGATAATCTTCAGGACATTGGTCTTGGCAGTGATTTCATGGACCTGACATCAAAAGCATTGGCAACAAAAGCAAAAATAGACAAGTGGGATTACATCAAACTAAAAAGCTTCTGCACAGCAAAGAAAACAATCCTATCTCTTGTCTCATTTCTTTTTCCTACTCAGCCTTTCATCCCCACTCCTTCCTTCTGTATTACATAGCCTTATGGTTAAACATTTTAATGTGCAGATTAATTCTGGGTCTTCAAGTCCTGTCCGCAGCTGACAGAAATGAAGGTAATGAAGGAAGAGAAGATTCTGAGTCATTTACCTCTCCTGCCCCAAGAGATTTTTTTTTTTTTTAAACTGTTGTGGCCTCTCCTGCTGCGGAGCACAGGCTCCGGACACACAGGCTCAGTGGCCATGGCTCACGGGCCCAGCCGCTCCGCGGCATGTGGGATCTTCCCGGACCGGGGCACGAACCTGTGTCCCCTGCATCGGCAGGCGGACTCGCAACCACTGCGCCACCAGGGAAGCCCCCAAGAGATTTTTTTATTAGATATCACAAAGCAAAGAAATCAAACCCCTTTGCCATTGATCAAGCCATGTTCAGGCTCTAGATTGCCAACTGGTAGATACTCCTTGACTGTTCCAAATTATAGATTTAAGTCTTTACAAAACAGGGATCTACTTCTGTGGGAAGAAGAACAGTTCTGCGGTAAAGTGTTGGTTCAGTTATTAGCAGACCACGTACTCCCACACTTGGCACACCAACCCCACACACCATGTCTGTATCAACTAAAGTAGGGACTCCAGTGTCCCTCAGAGGGCAAAGGTTCACAGTACAGATGTCCACTCACAGTCCCCAGTGTGAAAGCATCAATTCCTGCAACATCCACAGTTCAGAATGTTCTAATTAATCCATCATTAATTAGGTCCAAAGACATTCTTATCACCACTAACATGGTGTCATCACAAAATACTGCCAGTGAATCATCAAAAGTATTGAAAATAAAATGTGAAGATGATGATGACCATGATAATTTGTAATCTAGCCTTGATGCATGTAACATGCATACTTGGTTTTAAATCCATTGTACTGAGGTTAAACATGCATGCTGGATATTTCCAAGCTGTGTTTTAGAAAAACAGTATTTAATGAGTAAATATGGTTATCATAATTTTCAATTAAAAAAAAAAGAAGATACCAATTGAGTTTCTTACTACAACATCTGAAATAAAAACTAATTTTCCTCTTGAAAAAAAAAAAAAATAAAGTTACTAATTTAGTTTAAAGAGCTGTTGAAATAAATGTCTAGGTCCAGGATGGAGCTGCTTCTGCCTGGGGTGCCATGTCAGCAAACTGAAACATGTAACTTTCAAGTCCCTATAAATGTTCCACTTGACCAGAAATGAAGTATATACAGTCAACCAATCCCCACATGCCAAGCCAACTCGGGGCTCTATACATATTCCCTTTTCCTTATTCATTTAAAATTTCCCTTCTCTATTCCTCATTCTTTATCCTATAAAAGCTTCCTGCCTTCCAGTCCATCTTGAAGTTCTCTGGACCTTCAAAATGGGAATGGAGACTGCTTGCTTCATGAAGTGTTAAATAAAGTTTGTATCATCTAAATTATCTTCTTTAATTATTTTAAGAGAGCTTAATCTCTACTTATTTCCTGTTACATGATAGAGAAGAAATTTCTTTTTTTTAATAAATTTATTTGTTTTATTTATTTATTTTTGGCTGCTGTGCACAGGCTTTCTCTAGTTGTGACAAGTGGGGGTTACTCTTTGTTGCGGTGCATGGGTTTCTCATTGTGATGGATTCTTTTGTTGCAGAGCATAGGCTCTAGGTGCACGGGCTTCAGTAGCTGTGGCTTGCAGGCTCTAGAGTGCAGGCTCAGCAGTTGTGGCCCACGGGCTTAGCTGCTCGGCGGCATGTGGGATCTTCCAGGACCAGGGCTCGAACCCATGTCCCCTGCACTGGCAGGCGGATTCTTAACCACTGCGCCACCAGGGAAGCTCCCAGAAAAAATGTTTTTAAAGCCACAGGATACAGCTTTTAGACAAGGATTATTTATATTATCATCAACCTAGATGTATAAAATATTATTCATCCTAAACTTCAGTTAATGTCTAAAGAAAAAAAAAAAAAAAGCAAATTCAGGAATTCTCGACCTGGTTGCATTTTTATTCTCAAAGTTAGTCTGTTGCTAATAAATAAATTATTGTTGTGAATTTGAATTGTTGCCCATGCAGACTGGAATCATGGATAACTGAGTAAATAAAAATGTGTTTGAGTTTGGATCAGTACGTTTTATGAGCCTAGAATTTCACAAGAGGAACTGAACTCAGCTAATACTTCTGAAACCGGGGCCCCTGCTAAAACCGAGTTCCCCTGACAAGTATGATTAACCTCTCTATCTAAAACTTAATTCCCTTTCTTGTCCCACCCCTGTTCCCCTCAGGAGTAAGAAGTATTAAAGAAAAGGGGGGATTGAATTTCAGCAGGCCCCTGTGAGGCCCTCCCCCATGTACAAGGGTCTGTGTTCCCCACCCCTTCCTGGCTGTAGAAAAGATTTTAGTCTCCTATGCCTTCCCTGAGCTCCAAAGAGAAGACTCAAAGGGTTACTAATCAGAGAAGTGATGGAATGCAGAAACAAAGGAAAAGCAATTAAACAAGATAGCTTGAACAACAGTTTAGTGATAAGACAGAATCCTCCTGAAGGAATATACATAACAATCTGTTGCATATCTTTGAGTTGTTATGCAGAAATTAAGACCCCTGACCAGGTGGAGGATGGTGACAACGTGCTGACCCCAGTCTGGTTGGAACCAGAAAGTTGATTGAGATTCCTGAAATTCCACCTTGTCACCTAACCACCACCCCAATCAAAAGAAAGTCATGCACCCTGCAACCCTCACCCCAATGTTGCCTTTAAAAACCTTCCCTGAAAACCATAGAGGAATTTGGGTCTTTTGAGCATGAGCTGCCCATTATCCTTGCTTGGCACCCTGCAAATAGACAGTGTCCTTTCCTTCACGGCAGTTTTGTGTCAGTTGATTGGCTTTGCTGGGCCGTGTGTGGGCGAACCCAAGTTTGGTTCAGTAACACTTCCATATACTAATTCGCATCTACTTAATTTTGTAATTTGGTAGGATGCCAACCTATCCATTCAGGGATAGGCACATCTATTTGAAAATAGTTAAGTTACAGGTACAAAAAAATGTATGTCTGCTTATCCTTATGTACACAGAATGCACCATTAAATTTAGACGCAAAAACATGAACCCCAAATCACTTAAATTCCTAGGTAAAGTCATCTAAAGTATTAAAACTAAACAACTTAAACTTTTTTATCATCCACAAACCATTCTGGCCCACTCTTGCAAAAAAAGCTCGCAAGGCAATTTGGGTTGGAGGCATTTTTCTTCTTTAACTCTTCCAAATGCAGCTTTGTATTAGCATGCTCAGTAAAGCAAGTAATACTTCCACTTGATTGCTTGAGACCACTCTTGACCCTCATTTCATTCTAGTTGGAGGTAATTACTTGCTGCTAATGCAAAGTGCTAAAGACAGCCTTAAATTCTGTTGAATTATTATGTAGATTGGGAATCAGACCTCCCAATTCTTCTCTTAAAACAGCACCATAACTCTAATCTCTACTTTGTCAATTTCAAAAGTCTACCTATTTTTGAGCGAAAACTTCTTACTTAAAATAAGATATTGGTCCTGGACCTGGTGGAGGAAATGGATGAGTTTCTTTGGGAATGAGGTCAGGAAAGAATAAGTCAGCAATAAGGGAGGTGAAGTATATACTTTCAGGATCTAATATATACTTTATATATTAGAAAGTATATACTTTATACTTTATATATACTATACTTTATATATATTTATATATACTTTATATATACTATATATATATAAAGTATATACTTTATATATTATATATATACTATATATATAAAGTATATACATATATATATACTATATATATATACTATATATATATAAAGTATATACTTTATTCTGTATATATATTCAGTATATTCTTTATAAAGTACATATTCTATATAAAGTATATACTTTATATATTCTGTATATATATTCAGTATATTCTTTATAAAGTACATATTCTATATAAAGTATATACTTTATATATTCTGTATATATATTCAGTATATTCTTTATATATATACTTTATATATATATATATACTTTATATATATATACTTTATACTTTATATATACTATATACATATATAAAGTATATACTTTCAGAATTGTGGAATGTAGCTCTTCTCTTTTTTTCATACCTGGTGTACTGAAAATATAATACAAGACTGTTTAGGCAATCTAAATAGCAACTCTAAATTCAGCCACAGTCACTGGATACGTTTTTGTTTTATCTGAGTCTAGATGAAAGCTCTGAATATCAACTCATTTAAATTCAAACCAGTCATGTCTGTATACTAAGAAGTCATCTCTGGATTAATAGTATTTACAGTAAAATGAAACAGGGTTTCTCTTAGCCTCATTCCGGGAATGAATAAAAAACAACAGTAAAAGGCTATTTTTTCTGTGAATACCTAAATGACTTCCCAGCCGTTACTCCACTCAGAGGAAAAATGATTCTCATAGCACAGCGAGGGGGAGAGAATGCTTGGCTTCTATTAAGAGTAATGGAGGTAGGGGTGCAAAGTTCAGTTGTCAGAAAAGAAATAGTTGCCACAGGCCCGGAGAACAGGAGGAAAATTTACTAATTAGTTCTTCCTAAACCAAGAAGCTTATTGTTTAACTCTCCTTCCTTCACGAGAAAGTAAAGCACAGGATCATATATATTCCTGAAAAGGGTAAATGAAATATCTTCCAAAAATTAAAAAAGATGGCAAATGCAATAATAGAAGCTTAAGTATATGGGGTTGTACATTCATTCTTTTTTCACAATGTAGAAAATTTAAGTCTACAAAATTTAGAACTATTTGACACCCGAAAAATTGGAAATAGCGAGGGATGATTTATCACTCCCGTTCCTCCCGGGAGGGCAGGGCCAAGCACATTTTCTACTGCATTCCTACTACTTTCCATTTTCTAAAATTATGCTTCTGGTCTTATCAAAACACTATTTTGACACAGCCTTTTTAATCTTCCTTTTTTTCTCCCGCAAAATCACCTCAGGCATCACAAACCCATTTTATTGGAAACCGCAATCTTGTACTTAAAGAACGTTAACCCCGGGCCCTCTCTGGACACCCTTTATCAGGTTTAGGTGAGTCCTGGAATCTTAGAACTCCCGACGGGGCTCGGGACAGTAAGGAGGGTTTTACAGACCCTCGCTGTGACTGGCATGGCACTGGCACTTCTACTGAGTCAGGAGAGAATCCAGTCGATCCCGGTTTCCCAGGAGAACCACTCTGAGTCGGGCCCAAGCTGCCCAGCATCCCCAAGGCAGCAGTGCCACCGCCTGTCGTGAGCTTCCTGGCCTCTTTTTTTACCAGAGATGGTCAGATGTTCGCCCAAATTGGTTTTCCTCAATTTGCTAAGATCCAAATGTAAGGAAAAGACAAATTCTCCTCAGGTGAATTCTGGGGAGAAAAAGCTATAACTACAGATCCAAAAAAAATGCTGGGGAAGACAAACTGGGAGAGAGAAGCAGAGAGCGGTTTCCAGGGAAAATCAGTGTCATTAGGCTGATGCTAAAATCTCCTGTGAACCTTAAAGCTTGTCCTTATTCAAGGAAGCTGCTTTACAAGGCAATGTGCTAGCTTATTTCCACAAATGAATTCGTTTGGAAGGGTAGTTTTTCAGATTATAATTCACTCATTCATTCATTTGCTTGCCAGTGAGTATATACTCAATAACTGCGTATGCCAGACTCTGTGTAAAGCCCTGAGGATACGCAGTGAGCAAATGGACAAACATCCCTACCTCCATGTGGCTCACATTCTCAAGGGTGGGTAGGGGGTGCAGAATAAATAATTAGGTGGATAAGAAAGGAAGATAGAGAGGGGGCAATCTAACTTATTCTTGGTACCTTAAATACTTTTTATACTCAGCCTCCTTGAGCCTATGATTAAACAAAAATTCTTTGCTAAACAAAGCTTTCCCTTTTTCATAATGACTTTCACATTTCTTAGCTCCAGATCATCTTGACCTATAAACTGTTAGCTGTGGAAGTGACCTAATAGCCATCTATTTCTCTCTTTTAAAAAATGAAAGCAATTCCACAGGAATTGTTGCCAGCATTCTCAAGACAGAACCAGGACACGTTTACTACTAGATTTCTGGCACCGTATATCAGGGAAAGCACTTCTGCATCCTACCAGGATGAAAACTATCACCTTGGGCAGCCTAAGGGTAAGAGAAGCAGCAGTGGGGACACACAGGCCTCCTCTCTTTTGATGGGTCTACACTCAAACCCTTGTACTCCTCAGCACACGACGACTAAAGAAATTATCTGCTGGGCAGCCACAACCTTCCTGCTGCACCCTACGTGTGCAAACTCACACCCTACTTTCATTAAAGAACACAATATGTATTGTTGTACTCCAGAGAAATCCCATACCATTTGAAAAGTGTACAACCCGAACCTTGGCCGCTAACATGTCTTCATATTTTAGAACTGGTCTCCGTGAACTAGATGTACTGTCTTGTCACAATACTGAATTAAAAGCATGAATTACGTACTGAGACATCGGCGGGGAGGGGGGAAGTTTCTGGTTAAGCTCTCATGTTACTTGTATCTGATTGTTCATGGGTGGAATTAGATAGCCTTCTCCCCAGCCTGCTAGAAAGAGCTGTGGTGTTGGGGGCACTTGGATTTAGAAGTACTCCAGGACTGCCTGCTGTAGGCCCTGTCATTATGTTGATGGTAATATGAACTCCTCAGCATGAGAAATTATATGCCACAAAGATAAACTCAGGTCTATTTTAGAAGGAGCTGCCAACCAACTTTTCTGAATGCTGCCTGTTACATGTTCAGTGCAAACCACTGAGCACAACACTGTATGTTTAAGAAGGAGCAGAGGCAGTTCCTAAGGCAGTTCCTAAGAGGCTTGTGTGATACAAGAAATTACCCAATGTCTGACTCATCACCCAAGCTTACCAAGTTGACAATCCTGACATTTGGTCACTGTAGCCACAGCTTCTGTATCTTGCCTCTAACTGCTACTTAACTAAAGCTGTGCCCTGTAATGACAATTTTTAGTTAATACTCACAATAAAAATGCTAATTTTTTGAGGCTCCAATTAAAAGTTTTCAGTGAATCTCTACAAGCATAACTAAGCCATCCAGTGAAACCAGCTACGATTGTCAGGCCTACGATTTTTGTGTGTGTGTGTGGTTCGCGGGCCTCTCACTGTGTGGCCTCTCCCGTTGTGGAGCACAGGCTCCGGACGCTCAGGCTCAGCGGCCATGGCTCACGGGCCCAGCCGCTCTGTGGCATGTGGGATCTTCCCGGACCCGCGTCCCCTGCATCGGCAGGCGGACTCCCAACCACTGCGCCACCAGGGAAGCCCAGGCCTATGATTTTTGTGTTTGGATTTTATTTTTATTACGACCCCAAAAAGGCAGGTGGCAGAAAAGTGAGGAGCCAGCGAAGACAAAATAGGTGCACTCCAAAGCTTGTAACTAAGCTTGGCATGAAAGGGAAAGGTGTTTGCAGCTGCCATGTGGTGTGGACCTAACTTATCATCATTTTCATCAAATGTGAGGTGAGGTATTTCGAAGAGAGGCAGTGTAGGTACAGCAGACCTTTTCCAGCTGGGGCAAAAGACCAGATTTGGGTTTCCAGTTTACCACTCACTATGTGACTTGGGCAAGTTATTTTACTTCTAAGGATCTCAGGTTTCATCACCGTGTGGGAGCCAGATGACATCATTTCTAAGGTCCCTTCCATTTAATACATGTTTGAAACAGCCTGTCATAAAACAAGCACACTAACACATGTCTGCATGAGCTAACATTTATTATTATTTGATATGTACAAGTACCACACTTGTGCTCCATTATGTCAGTCTTATTTATTTATGAAGACTTCAGGGCCTAATAAGCGTAATAATACTGAGAACAACTAGTATTTATTGAACACTTATTTCATGCCAGGTTGCATACTAATGGGTCTGACTTTACCTGAACTCAGAAGTCCTTCCTCTCTAACATCTCGTCACCACAGCCACATCTTCTGTATCTTGTCTCCAACTGCTCCTTAAACTAGAGCTGTGCCCCGTAATAACAATTTTAATTTAATACTCATAATTAAAATGTTAATTCTGTTAAAGGCCTCAAATACAAGTTTTAGTGAAACTATACGTGCGTGCATAACTAAGCTACAACAACTCAGTGAAGCTGGCTATGGGTGCCAGTCTTATGATTCCTGAGTTTTACGTGCATTTGCATGTGCATAACTAAATAATCATCACAGTGACTCTGTGAGGGAGGTACTCTGATTACTCCCATTTTCAGATAAGGAAATTGAGGCCTGTAGAGGTTCATTAACTTATGCAAAGCCATTCAGCAAGTAGGTGGCAGTCATGATTCAAATTCCGGAGACTTACATTTACTGGAATATAAATTCCATGAAAGTAGCAACTAGGTCTGTCTTGTTTGCCTCTGCCTCTCCAGTGCCTGGCACACGGCAGGTGATCAGTAAATACTCGTGGAATGAATGAAGGTCTAACGCATATCCCTTACTCTCAACGACTCTCCCGGATACATCACATAATCAACCCTCTCAGTGATCTTGTAAGAGGCTGCAAGGGAGACCCCACTTGTGAGCACAGGTAGATTAACATAATTCTAACTCCACTCTTGGAAAACCAAGTGAAACCAGTGCATATTTTGTAGACCCTGGGCCCCCTCCTCCTGCACAAAGGATGATGGAGCTGTGGGATATTTGTGTCAGGGGATAAGCCTGCTTCCCTTGGCCTTTGCTCTGGAAATGACATTCCCATTGACAGTGGGTCCTGATTTTGCAAGGAAAAGCCAGCTGGTTGATCAGTTGTGTGAGTGACCATCTCTTGTGGGAGCTATGATTATTTTCCATCCTGCCTCTACCTTTTGACCACTAATAAGACTGTTTTGCTTTCCTATCACCAGAACTGGCTCCCTGTTAATGCATTTCCAGCCCTAACAGAAGAGAAATGAGGAGGGAGATGGCGTGAGTGTCCCCATGGCACTCAACCTGCTAACACTAATGTTGAGCAGGGCCATCCATCCCGTTAGAGTTGGCAGAGCATCCCTGAGACAGAGTGGATGCCACAGCTGAAGCCGCAAGTGCCCAGAGTGCAGCCACGTCCATCCAAAACACAAGTATGAGAAGGCAGCCTCCTGGAGGAGAGGTTTGCTGCAAATAGAAAATATTCAGCTCTGTGGAATCCAAGCGGACTGATTGTTTAGTAAATATTTCATTGAGAACATCAGCTGTGGAATTTGGATGCTTAAGTGATGCAGATAATTAAATGTAAATAATTAAAAATTAATAACATTTGAAATGTTAAGTATAATGAGACAGGCGATATATCAGTAATAAAGGGGTTTCATTCATCCTGAAGATCCGCTCACAGCCTTCAGGGCTGTGTCACAGCAGAGATGGCCTGCGTCAGTTCCTGGCTGTTCCAGGGATGCAACCCTTCATTCCAATTTGGCAAAAGCACTGCCAACAGATGTTTTCTGGTCCTCGTCACTATAGTACGGGGATCTTTACAAAGGCTCTACCCAGAGCAGTTACTGGGGTGTGTGTGAAGAGGGGCAGAGGAGATTCTGTAAATGTATTGCCAGAAATCATACCTCCAGTCCGAGGGTGCTAGAACTGAAACAAAGACGAATCCACATTTGTTTAGTGAATTATGTAATGGAAATAAGCTCCCTGGAGAGTTGTTCCATTTAGTCTTTTCTCGCGCTCTCGCTCTCTCATCTTCAATCATTTCCCTTTTCCTCTTCAGTAGCTACTTGTCTTCAGTCTAAAAATAGTATGCTCGAGTGTTCCTCGTTGTACAAAGAGAATTCTCTCATCGTCGTACAAAGAGAATTCTCTCATCGTCGTACAAAGAGAATTCTCTCAATGTGCCTCCCTGTAAAAGCTGCTCCTCTCTCCTTTCTTTCCCCATCAAATTTCTTGAAAGAGTGGAGCACGTTGCCTCCTCCCTCTCTGCAGCCCCGTTTCCCTGTGTGGCAGCCTGCCCCTGCCCTCACCATACCATGCACAAACTGCTCCTGGCAGAGCTACCAGTGCTGTACTGCTCCACAAATCCAATGCTCTCTTAGGACCTCTCCACTGCATCTCACACTCGTGACTCTGCTTTTCTGAAATCCTCCCCTCCTCTGGTTTCAGCTCTAACATTTTCTTCCGATGCTCCATCTACCTCTCCGGTGACCACTTTTTAGTTCCTGGCCTGCCCTCAAAGGTGAGCATTTCCCCTAAATTCTTTCCTTCTTTACACAAGGGCCTGCAAGTGAAAATCCAACAGAGAGAAAGCAGGAAACATAAACGTGTGGAATGGTTGGGATAGGAGGGGGTATAAAGACAATAGGGAGTGGTGCAGGCTGTGGCTAACGGATACTGAATACCCTCGTGCTAAAGCCATTCAAATTGGAATACAGTCATCTTGATCTTTTCAGGGCCCTTGCTGAGAGCAAGGAATTGCAAGCATAAATATTATTGGTTGGGTAGGACAGAGGAGGAAAAGGAATGGTTCTTTTATGTGTCCCCCTGGTGAAGATGAGACTGATATCAGTACCTGGGACAGGTTTGTGTTCGTTTTCTACTGGTTTTTCTCATCATCTGACACCAAGGAGTAACAGCTGCTGAGCACAAAGTACACAAAGTACATTCATTCGCTGTTCTTCCTTTAAGCCTGCATATACTCTGGCTTGGAAATACTTATTGGGTGTTTGCCTTAATTAGTACATTTGCTCTTTCTTCTTCAACTCAGCAGCCTCAACCCTTCCTCACACCACCTTCTATCAAGCTGTTAGTCATTCTCTTTTTTAAAAACATTTATTGAGAATTTAAAATGGTTTTAAACTGTGAATGAAAGAAAATATTTGCAAATTATATAGCTGATAAGAGGTTAATATCCAAAGTATATAAGGAACTCATACAACTCAATAGCAAAAAAACCAAACAATTCAATTTAAAAATGGGCAGAGGAACCGAATAGGCATTTTTCCAAAGAAGACCCACAAATGTCAACAGGCACATGAAAAAGTGCTCAACATCACTAATCATCAGGGAAATACAAATGCTATCACCTCACACCTATCAGAATGACTATCGTCAAAAAGATAAGAAATAACAAGTGTTGGTGAGAATGCAGAAAAAGGAAACGTTTGCACACTGTTGGTGGGAATGTGAGCTGGTGCAGCCACTATGGAAAACAGTATGAAAGTTCCATTAAATAAAGCTACCATATGATCCAGCAATCTTACTCCTGGGTACATAGCCAAAGGAAGTAAAAACAGGATATCAAAGAGAAATCTACATCCCCATGTTTACCCCAGCTTTATTCACAATAGCCAATTGTGCCCATCAGCAAATGAATGGGTAAAGAAGATGTGGTATATATAAACAATGGAATATTACCCAGCCACGAGAAAGAGGGAAATCCTGCCATTTGCAACAACGTGGATGGAACTTGAGGAGACTGTGCTATGTGAAACAAGGTGGACAGATAAAAATAAATACTGCATAATATCACTTATATGAGAAATCTTAAAAAAAAAAGCCAAACCCTTAGAAACAGAGAGTAGAAAAGTGGTTGCCATGGGCTGAGAGGGGGTGGATTAGGGGGAGAAATAGGAAAAAGTTGGTAAAAGGGTACAGACTTTCAGCTATAAGATCAATAAGATTTGAGGCTTTAATGTAAAACATAGTGACTATTGTTAATAACACCGTATTGTAAAATTGAAATTTTTAAGAGAGTCAAACTTAAATGTTCTCACCAAAAAAAAATTATTAGGAATTTAACATGGTTTTTAACTGTGCTGATAATTTAATAAGATTATTGTTATTTTTATTAATGTTCTGGTTACAAACATGGGTTTTGAGTGATTTGCCTCATCCTTATCTCCCCCGTAAAGTCCTATTATTTTAGTGTGTGATTTTACAAAACTTTGGTCTTTCAGAAAAATCTTTTATTGTCAAATCATCAAAAACAAGAATCAAAAATAAATGACAAGCAAAACCAAAAACACCTGCAGGGCTAGTTTAGAACCTCTGCTCTACAACCCCTCCTGAAGTAATCTTATACTTTTTTATTTTTATTTTTTTGGCTTCTATTAACCACTGCAATGTTGCAGATCCCCAGACCTGTATTCTCCAGCCCAGGCCACTCTCTAGAGAGGGAGATGATATTTGATTATCTACAAAACATCTCAATGTGGCATCTCCAAGGAATGTGCCCAGAATGAGCCTCCTAAACACCCCTCCCCCACCAACGACAAACAGGCACACACACAGGCCCAGCTTCCTTCCTGTTCTAAGTTGGAGTGTGACTTCAGACGCAGTTGTTTTTTTTTTTTTAATTATTTTTATTTATTTATTTATTTTGCGGTACGCGGGCCTCTCACTGTTGTGGTCTCTCCCGTTGCGGAGCACAGGCTCCGGACACGCAGGCTCAGCGGCCATGGCTCACGGGCCCAGCCGCTCCGCGGCATGTGGGATCCTCCCGGACCAGGGCACGAACCCGTGTCCCCTGCATCGGCAGGCGGACTCTCAACCACTGTGCCACCAGGGAAGCCCCAGACGCAGTTTTGAGTCTCTACTCTCTCCCATCTTCCACCTTCAGTGGGTCACGAAGTCCTACCAATTCTCACTTTGTTTTTGTTTGTTTTTTTTCTTTTTTTAATAATTGAAGTCTAGTTGATTTACAATGTTGTGTTAGTTTCAGGTATACAGCAAAGTGAGTCAGTTATACATATATAAGTATCTTTTTTCAGATTGTTTAGCACAGGGAACTATACTCAGTATTTTGTAATAACCTATAAGAGAAAAATATCAATTCTCACTTTGAAATAGCTTTTACATTCGACCATCTGCACCTAATTCTGCTGTCACTTCCCTCGTTGGAGACCTCATCTTTTGCCTGAAGAAATCCACTGTTTCTCTGACTCCATCACTTTTTTGCACCAGTGTAGCTTACACACTGAGGTTTCAGACAGACTGAGAGATAGACAGGAAGGGGAATTGATGGAAGGTGAAATAAGCTCAACTTTCCATTCTGGACAGGATCAGGCTTAGCTCTTCATGGGCCTTTTTGAAGGGAATGAGTTATGAATTTTTATTGTTCAGCTAAATCGGAGAAGAAAAAAGTCAGACAATATCCTAAGAATCAACTAGATTTGATGGCTGTCAACAGTGAATGAGGCTGATTTTCTGAGCATCTGGCGCTTAGATGGTGGTTGGGAGATATTTGCTGAATGAAGGTTGGAACACAGGGCACTGGTGCCTTAGGAACCTGCAAACTCCCTGCCCGTTGCCCCTGCACCATTTTGATTTTGGATTCTGTCTTAAAATCCTTCTATCAACAAAGAGAAAGGAGGACCTATCTGGTATCAAGTCAGAGGATGTTTATTCTCCTTCCTTGGAGAAAAAGTACTGGACTGAATTTGGAGGAGTTCCTGTATCTTGGAGGTGCCAGGGAACTGATGATGGAGTATGGGAATGGCTTTGTCAACAAGGGGATACTTTCTTTTCTAGTTTTATCCCTTTTCTTCTAGTCATACTTCTGCTTCTACCCAAAGGAAGCTCTCTGAGCCCGAAAGTGTTCAAGTATTAGTTAACTATGCTTCATAAATAAGTCAGAAATTATTTGTCTACTTCTATGATTTTAAAATTTCCATTTGAAATGGTTAGCTGGAGCAAATTTCTCTATTTCAGATTCACTCACTAACTTCCAATTACCTGACTGTTTATGAATAAGCTTCTCACCTGGCATTTAAATCTCTCCATAATAGCGCCCTACTTACCTGTCCACTTTCAGCCCTCAAACTCATTTACATAAGGACTGGCTGGAAACCACCGAGTTCTATGCTGCTTTTGGAACATATCCTATGTGTGCCCTTTTCCTGTTTCAGCTTAGTTTTTCCCCTCTGTCTGGAATGTCTTCATTTTGGCTCCTCCCACCATACTTTGAGGCCCAAATTAATTATTTCCTCCTCACAAAGACTTTCCTGGTCCTTCCCCCCATCCCCTTTAAAACTGGCTATGAGGCCTCTTTCTTCTAAATCCTAAATTACATAGTAATTCAAACAATAATTATATCAGTAAGGTATATTACATGGCCCTTCCAATACCCTTATTGCATCATTTTAGACTACAGTTCTGTTTTTAAAAAACTTTATTACCTGTGTAATTTCTTGACACTGACCATGATGTCATAATCAGTTCTGCATGTCACTGGCCACCAAAATGGCATCTTCAATTCTCAGACATGATTCCCTGTCTCCTTTGCCAGCTCCTCTTGTATAGAACCATTACATTGAATCTTGACAGGGTTCCGTTCTGAATTCTTCTAATATCCTGTGTTTATGTTACCTGTTTCTATGGATTTAAATAATATTTGCCTACTAACAGCTTCCAAATGTGCATCTTCAGTTTCATTTGGACTTCAAACTCACATAGCTAAGAGCCAGTTCATATATCTGAGACTCAACATGTACAACTGCATTCTTAAACTTCTCTAAATCTAGGAAGGGGAAGAAAAAAGAAGAGTCATTTTTAAAAAGGAAAGTAACCCTTATTAAAAAAAGAAGAAGACCTTCCAATGGTCCCAGAATCGCCCACTCCTAAGAGGGCCTTGGAATCATTCGGTCCATGTCCTCACCTGTAGGTGAAAACCCACATCTTCGGATACAAAGTCCAATGTTCTTTCTACTACATCTCCATGTAACCTCTACTATGGGCCTTAGAAAGATCTTTAGTATCTAAGATTCATTATCAGTAGCTCAACGATTAATGCAATTTCAAAAGGTGAGACATTATAAAACTGAAAATAAATCTCACAGATTTACTCCATTTGGGCAACCTCACAAATACTATTTAATTACCTTATAATAATACTCTCTAAAGTAAGGGTTGGTCCCACAATGGGAACTGCTCCAAAGAAATGCTTCCTTCTCCTTCAGACTCCGATAGCATGTGCACATAATGTCTCAAAGAAAGAACATCCTTCAGTGAAACTTGCCGGTGAACTTTTGTCCAAGGGAAAAGGCTCATTCACAAGAAGAAATGGGCCACTGTTTTTGGTGTGTATGTTTTCCCTACTCTATTTTAGAGTATGAACAACCAAATAAACTGCAAGTTTGGTTCTTACTTCAATCTGAAAGATAGATCCGTTGCTTCAAATAGAAGACAATCAGATATTTACTTTAAAAATCTGGTACCAACAAAATAAAGAAAGTGAGAGACTGGGACAGTATTTATAGTACATGCAGCAAAGGCATAAAAGCTTAATTACAGGGCTTCCCTGATGGCTCAGTGCTTGAGAGTCCGCCTGCCGATGCAGGGGACGCGGGTTCGTGCCACGGTCCGGGAAGATCACACATGCCACGGAGCGGCGGGGCCCGTGAGCCATGGCCGCTGAGCCTGCGCGTCCGGAGCCTGTGCTCTGCAACCGGAGAGGCCACAACAGTGAGAGGCCCACGTACCACAAAATAAATAAATAAATAAATAAATAAAATTTTTAAAAAAGCTTAATTACATAATGAGCTTCAAGTGAATGTAAAAATAGTAAAATTGTATTGTAAAAATAGTAAGACCCCTGGAAGACGGTCAGAGAACAAGATACAAAAGGAAATTGTATACGAACAAACAAATATGTGCAAAATTTTCAACCCAACTAGAGGTGTTTTTATTGAATTTTTTTTTTTGAAAAATTAAGAATGTTTTAATAGAAATGACTTCTGCATAATAAGTATGTTTTTACCTCTGCAGAAGATAACCTTCCTATTACACTAGAGGAAAGTTCAGAGTGCTTGGGGAGTCTGGACCTGGTTCTTCACCATATTAACAAATGACTGCTCAGTCTCAACTTTGTTGAGAAATTGGTATAATGCCTCCAAGGGTTATCATCAATTGTACCTGAAATGTTCTATACAAGGTCTGGCACCAAATCCATACCTTGTAAGTGTAAGCTCATGAGAGTAGGACTTAATTTTATTCATGTCTGTACTCCCAGGGACAAGAAAGTGCCTGGGGCTTCCCTGGTGGCGCAGTGGTTGAGAGTCCGCCTGCCGATGGAGAGGACACGGTTTCGTGCCCCAGTCCGGGAAGATCCCACATGCCACGGAGCGGCTGGACCTGTGAACCATGGCCGCTGAGCCTGCGCGTCCGGAGCCTGTGCTCCGCAACGGGAGAGGCCACAACAGTGAGAGGCCCGCGAACCGCAAAAAAAAAAAAAAACAGAAAAAAGAAAGTGCCTGGACTTTTCAGAGATTTAATACTAATAGTAATGATAATAATTTTGAATTATATTGCATCAAAATGATTTGAATTACCATCTTACAATAAATCTTTTTTACAAATCCCAAATGTTTTACTCTAAATGCTAGGGCCAAAGGTCTTTAGGTTTTGTGCTAACTTTACAATTCAATTTTTCAACAACTGAACAATTTACAATTCAATTTTTCAACATCTGAACAATTTTTCCTTTTCAAAATAAAAAAGAACTAACCAAGGAATTTAAATCATAATAACCATCTATACAACACCAATTTTATTCCTAAATTATTCAGATTACTTCTGGTTATTTAGCACTTCACGGAAAAATTAAATTACCAATCTACACCTTTACATATACATATTTATTCAGTTCAACAAGAGTATGCAATGCCACATTGCCACTACTGATGATTTGTGCCTAAATAATAACTCCTGAATAGAGCTCACTGTTTTATGGGTCTTTGGTGGGATTTTAAAAAAATGATTCTGCATGAGAGATGATAAAAAGGGATGATTAAAAAGGGAAAAGCCCATAATTTGATTTTTCCCCCTATCTGGACCTCGTATTGGTTTCCTTTTATTAATTTCAGCAATAGAATCGCTTAGACATATTATTGTTATTTATTCCTCATTTCCCACATATTTCCAAAAAAAGCTTTAGAGTAGTCCATTTTAACATGCTGTCATGTCTTCAATATTTGGTTCCCTGGAAGCAGCTGTAAAATTGAGTATATATAGCTAGCTCAGGATAACATACTGTGGAACCAATTTTCCTGTGACAAATAAATAAAAGTGTTTATTACTTGCCCACATACTTTTTATGCAGAAGTCATTTCTATTAAATCAGAAATTAGGCAAAGTGAAATCTGACTTAGGAAACAACCAAGAGCAGAATGAAATGAAAATAATTGTAGTCTAATTTGTGAACACTCTATACGGCTTTAAAATATTACCTACAGACTCATAATATAATTGATGAGCTCAAAATTTCAAAGTCATGCCTCAAGACCCCACAGAGGCTTTCTAAAAGGGGGCCATCTGTCTGTCTTCCTTTTTTTTTCTTCTTCAGGATTGCTTCAGAGGATCCGCCAAGCAAAGGCTTTCCTTTTAGCCTGTTTATAACTACCAAAATATTCACAGTGTTCCCTGGGCTTTCACCACTTCTTACATCCTCAGGTTTCAGCACGCAGGCCTTACTCTCAACCCAATTACCTGGATATGAAGCAGGCACTTCGCAGCTGTCACAAAACACCTATACCATTTTAGAAAGGCATTGCTATCAATAACCAAAAAAACTGGGATTTTACCGCAGACAATATGTGAAATTGCACCTCACTGACAAAACCACTGCAGAACTCGGGTGATAATATTATTATAGTAATTACCATATGTCTTACATCAAATGCAACTCCAGTTTTATTATCATTCAGGTTTCTAGAAGGAGATAGAAGGGAGCTGTCACAGTTAGACAGTTTGTCCTCTATTCAACTGCCAGCTCCCCTCTGAAACACAGGCTTTCTATTCCACTAAAGGAAATACAATTATAACTCCATTTGCATTGAGAACAAGAGAAGCCCTGGGTTAATTACAGGTAAGGTTCTGTTTACATTCCCTGGGGCTTGCCACAGCCAGATTCCATTTCTGAGGTGAAAAAAGCTGCTGGAGTTTGAACTAAAGCCACATTTTTTTTTTTTTTAATCCCACTCTTGAAATTTTGTGTGGTCAAAGGGAGCCTGTCACTCAAAGATCATTCAAACGTAACCCCGGAAACCTCCATTTTCCAGAATCTGCATGTAGTTAAAGTAAGGTCAGAACCCAAAGTCTAAACAAAAGAAACAGAATATGGAGTTGGAGGCCTTTCCTGTGAAGGTCAGGACAAGTGAGGGTGGTAATATGTTTATTATTAGTGTTATATAATCAATTGCTTAAAAAGGTAAGACAAAGGAGTGGTAAAAGGAGAGAGCCTGAATGCCAGTACACTAAGAGGACTATTTACTGACAAGAGACTGAGTTTCCAACAAATAATTTCCCTCATGTGTAAGGTTTCCTGGCTTCTTCTCTTCTGGTTTTCAGGGTGTTTCTTGGCTGAGGACAGGATGGACTGGCTGTACTAACCTCAGCTGATTTCTGGGATGTGTTTCCCACTCCTGAGTTCACAGAAGAGAATTCTTTCTCCTGATTTAGATTCAGCTTTCCAAAAATATGGACACAGCAGGTCTTATGCCAGTTGTATTCTTGCCAAGGTAATCGCAGACTGTTTAGCTGTCTGATTGCAATCTAATAATCTGAATTTTGGATAGTATTCTAGATGTCTAAAGCCAGCATTTTCTCAGTCATTATCCATCATACCTATTTTATTTTGCTCATACTTATCACTTATAATCTTACATGTCTTTTTAAAATATGTATTTGCTTAATTGTTTATTTTTGCTTCATCCTCCCTCCCGTCCCCCATTACACGCACATAAGAATGCCAGCTCCCTGAAAGCTGGGGTCCTTATTTGGAGCCTAGAACAGCACTAGACACATAACATGTACTTAATCATTATATTAAATGAAAGAATAAACCGCCATGATAATTTCAGAAGATCTGAAAGTTGGCTTTGGCAGCAGCCACGGCCAGAACACCAGCTGTACATAGATGATGCAGATACGGAGGTTGCTTTCTTTACAGACCGTTTGCTAGGAGCAAAATTTTAAGATATATTTAAGAAATGAAAAGCAAAACAATTCTAGTTTTATGGACTTAGATTCTTCTGAAGAAAAGACAAGTTACTTCTAAAGAGTTGTAATGCATGCACAGTTTCCAGAAGAACCATCTCAGAGAAAAATGAGGGATGACTCTGACCTCGTTTTATCTAAATCAGGAGACGAAAGAGGTGGGCACTGCAAACAGTTCCAGTGGGAAGGAGAAAGCAAGGAGTAATGCCCTTTCTAGGGAGGATGGCGGGCATGTGCCACGTCATGCAAGGAATATGTCCTGCAAATGGAATTCCTTACTTCCAACCTGAAGGCCTACGTTGTGTGTATGCGTGTGACCCTGTCAAGTTAAAAGGCAAGACAAAAGTGTAGTCTGTCTAGATGTGTGAGGACAGTCCATCTGTGTGCAAGAGGGATGGCCTTGGCCACAGCCTTGAAAGCTGGGCTGCGAGGTATTTCACACATTAATGGAGACAAACCCAAATCCTGTCTCCTTCAACTCCAAGTGAGATTTCAGAATGGTACTGATTCAGCTTTGGTGAGATTCTCACCTGCTCTTCGAAGCTGAACTGTACTCAGCCAGACTCTCATTTGTGTTCAGTTAACTTCCTCTCTAATTTCCATCAGCAATTGTACCCGTTTTCCCACCTCCCCTGTTCAACAGGACCCCACTTACTCAACACATGGGAAGACTAAATTCATGTAAGTCCCCTGACTTCTCACTCCGACACCTAGAATGTATTTACTTCCACATGTAGGCTAATTTCTTTTCCTCTAGTCTGGAAGAAAGGTGTTCTCCCCCACCTGTGGCTAATTCTTCATGCTGTCCACCCCCACCATGCCCTGTCACGAAATTCTGGACCTCACTTTAACAATAATCCCCTTCCTTTCCCCTATCAACAGCCTCCCTTCTAGTAACTTTTCATGGACGACAAACATAAATGTCTCTTCCGTCGTTTAAAGAAAACGCTTTTCTTGACTCATTATCCCCCTTTAGCTATCACCTAAGTGAATATTTACCTTGATTTTTGCATTCCTAAGTTATTTAGTGACTTATTAAAATCCAACTTCCATCCCATCTCACTAAGGTAAAAGAATCACTTTCTAATTCCTAAATCCAGTTAACTCGGGTTTCATGTTACTTTTCCTTTTTTTCGGAACTCTCTTTATCTTGAAACTCTTGGCATCCCTGACATCATTTTGTCCTAAATCTCTGCTGTTCTTCCTGACTTGGTTTCCCTGTTGCTGATTCTTTTTCTTTATGTCCCTTAAATGCTGTTTCTTTCCTGGGCCTTGTATTTAGTCTTATTTACCTTCTATGGATGATCAAGTGATTTAATCCATTTCAGTAGCTCCAATTACCATCTGGAATATGCTAATGATTTGAAAAAAAATCTCTCTCTGGTCCATAGCTCTCCTTGGAACCTTAGATATATGTGTATGATACATTCTGAACCACAGAATTGGGTCAAAACAAATGTGAGAAACTGAGTCATTATCTACCAACTGGAAATCTATTGCAGGTAAACTTTCAAAGGCTATAAAATACTATAAACATGATAACTGATTTTATTGTTAAATACATACACCTAAATTCCTCAGCCAGGCTTGCTAAGATGGCAGAAACAACTAAAACGGAGAAAAGGAACAATAAGTTCCAATAATTTCAATGCATATATATCTTGCTTTACCCACAAAATATGCTTAGACATGAAAATTTGGATAAGTTAAAGTATCAGTGTATTAGTTATCTATTGCTGAATAACAATATTACTACAAATTAGAGGCTTAAAATAACACATATTTATTGTCTCAGTTTCTATGGGTCAGGAGTCTGGGCATGACTTTGCTGGGTCTTCGGCTTAGGGTCTCACAAGGCTGAAATCAAGGTTTTGGGGTTGTGGTCTCAGCAGAGGCTCGACTGGGGTAGGATCCACTTCTAATCTCAATCTGGTGTTGTCACCTTAAGAGTCTCTTTGCCAGGTTCAAGAACAAATAGTTAATCACATTATAAAATCAATAAGTAAAATGCAAAAAATAAAAAAAGAGTCTCTTTGCCACAATCCATATATGTTTTTTATGGGGGGTGGGGGAGGGATGGACTGAGAGTTTTCAATTAGCAGAAGCAAACTATTATATATAAACTGGATAAACAACAAGGTCCTACTGTATAGCACAGAAAACTATATTCAATATCCTGTGATAAACCATAATGGAAAAGAATATGAAAAAGAATGTGTGTGTGTGTGTGTGTGTGTGTGTGTGTGTGTGTGTGTGTATATAATTTATTTATTTATTTATTTATATATAACTGGATCACTTTGCTGTATAACAGAAATTAACACCACATTGTAAATCAACTCTACTTCAATAATTTTTTTTAAAACCCTTAATGACTTAACACTTGTCACCTAGCATAGGCAAAAGCCTAGGCAAAAAATACTAATAATAGCTCTGTTTTCAAGATAATAGCTTGCAGCATTTTTGAAAGGCAATTTGGCAACATATATCAAAATTTTAAATGCACATTTCTTTGAACAAGGAATTCAACTTCTAGGATTTTGTTCAGTGGAAATAATTACACAAATGCTTTAAGATGCAATATGAAGACATTTGCTGTTCTGGCTGTGATAACAAAAAATGAAACAACTTAAATATTCACAAATAAGGGATTCAAAAAGAAATTCCTACTATCTATAGAATAGACTAGGATTCAACTATCAAAATATATGTGATTTATTAAAAAATATTTATTTTCTTTAAATACAGGTATCATAAATATCTTAATTTTTGACTGACGTCAAAGTGTCTTCTCTCTAATTAGTTAAAAATACATAGAGATTGCCAACAATGTTCTTTAATGGATCTGTTTTGTCAAGAATCCATTCTCAAACTTTGAAGCTTGGACTTCCATATTTTAGATTTCTTTTTAGGAAACAACACACAGTAATAGAGAACTGAAATAATGTAAGAGAAAACTTTGTAAATTTGCCATTTATTTCAGCATGCTTCTCCCAAATAGCCTGCTAGAGAGAAAGGTAATTAATTAATTTGAGCTTCACTCTCTTCCCTCCATCTGCTCTGAGGAAAGAGGAGGGCAGGGAGAAGTGAATTAGACTAGTAAACCATCAAAAATGTTCACTATGTTAGTCTATAATTGCTACTACTGCCCTTAGAAAAATATAGGTTAGTCACAACACTGCTACTTAAAAATGACATTATCCCTTTGATAATTCTACCCACTAGCGTGAAAGTGCTAGTGACCACTGCATTTATTTACTTATTTAACAAACACTTAAAAAGTGTAATCTGTTTGCCAGACACTGTTCTAAAAGATTTATGCATCTTTCCTCATAATAATAGTATGAGTTAGGTACTACTGCTATCTTGATTTTACAAGAAGATACAGTAAGGCAAAAGAAAGGTCAAGTAAGTTGCTGAAGGCCACAAAGCCAGTAGGGGGCAAGATCAGGATTTGAAGTGATGCTTTCTGCCTCTAGTCTATGCTGTACTACTGTCTATACTCACAGTATTCAATAGCTATTGCAAGCCACAAATGCAAATGACATCTGTAATTTTTTTTTTTTTTTTTTTTTTTTGCGGTACGCGGGCCTCTCACTGCTGTGGCCTCTCCCGTTGTGGAGCACAGGCTCCGGAAACGCAGGCTCAGCGGCCATGGTTCACGCGCCCAGCCGCTCCGCGGCATGTGGGATCTTCCCGGACCGGGGCACGAACCCACATCTCCTGCATCAGCAGGCGGACTCTCAACCACTGCGCCACCAGGGAAGCCCGACATCTGTAATTTTAAATTAAATAGTAGTCACAAAATTTCTTTTTAAAAACTAGGTGAAATTAATTCTTTTCTCCCCTTGGCCACACCACATGGTATGCAGGATCTTACCCGACCAGGGATCGAACCAGTGCCCCCTGCAGTGGAAGTGTGGAGTCTTAACCACAGGACTGCTAGGGAAGTCCCTAGGTGAAATTAATTTTAATAACATTTTATTAAACTTGAAATATAAAAACTATTATTTCAACACATAATAATCAATATATGAATTATTAATAAGATATTTTACATTCTTTTTTCCATACTAGATCTTGAAAATCTGGGGCATATTTTACAATTACAGTACACCTCAATTCAGACTAGCACATCCCAAGTATTAGCAGCCACAAGTGGGAAAGTGGCTACAGTACTGGATTACACAGCTCTTTACTATACTTCTCTACTATACCATGCTGCCAGTGGCAAAGCCCCCCCTTTTTTTTTTTTAATATGAGAGGATACCTGATTTGTTTCTCTAATCTGAAACGTAAAAACATGTGAATTGGACAAATAAGACAACTGAGTTTTTTTCATTAGATTTTTAACTCCCTGAAGGCAGGGGTTATTTCCACCATTTTCACCACCATGTTCTGTGTCAAGAACAGTGTTTGAAGCAAGCACTCAACAAATATTTTTGAAAGGAAGAAAGGAAGGTTTGAAGGAAGATGGATTTGTATTTTAATCATAAGTTGCATGTATTAATCCCTTAGTAAGTTAAGATGGCAAGACTGCATTCACTCAGTTGAATTAATTAAATGTCACCTTGTGCTAGAGCCCATAATAAGCACCAAGCCCTGAGAATATACAGATGACAGGCCCAAATTCTGGTAGGATGCACACAGGGAGACAGATACTTTAACATTACAGTGCGGGTATGGACAGGAAACAGAATCTCAATAGCCAAGGGAGTAGGAATGGCAAGAGGCTACATCCTGAAGAGCAAAGATGAAAAATTCCAAGCCTACTCAAGACTAGACAAGCATAAAAAACTGAAAAACAAACAAACAAACAAAAAGAGTAGGCTCACTTACAGCTATCCAATTATGCACCTGACCCTTCCTAGCTGTGGTAGACTCACCCATCTGATTTAGTTGAAATTCCATGGAAACAAACTACCAGCAAAACCCTCAATGGTTCAAAACAACTCTAAAACCTAGGTATGGCAATGGAACCAATGTGCTGCATTTATTGCTATGAAATTGGAAAAAAAACACCCCTACTGAAACACCCAACCCCAAGGACTTGATGTGACAGTTGATATAGCACAAATAATCACAAGCATTTTTATTAAAAGTCCCACTTCTACAGCATAATTTTGGTGCAGCACACTATAATGAATATAGCTATAATACATCACATCATGTTAAAAACCAATGAAGAATGAAAATACAAGTACAATATTCAAAACAATTCAGATTAGGAAAAAGCCGTCAACCTTTATGTTCTATTCCCTGGTCTTAGTAAAGAAAAGAGAGGAACAACAGAATTGGTAGTAAAATGTGAGACTGTATTTCACCTTCATTGGTGCTAGAAATCCCACAATATAAATTGCTGAATAACAGCAAAGTAACATAAGGTCTACCTGGGGCTCCTCCCAACCGTGTGTTTGCTCCCAGATTACCCCCATCAAGCTTCCTCTTCCCCAATAATCACACATTGAAAAGATCACCACTTTCTACTCTGAACCCCAAATTAAGCCCTACAACATATGGTTAAACTCTGGGAAAGCAGCATTAATACTGGCATACACAATTATACTGGAATCACAAATAAATGACTTTAACAGATTTATGTACAACCTTTACGGATAAGCTCATCAATCAAATTAAATGCTTGAAAAATGCAATAATGCCACCTATTAGACCAGCCTAAAGAGAATGGATACATTTTATTGTTGCCAAGAGTAACAAAATGCGATGGAGATCCTGAGGGATTCTACAGTCAAGGAAAAAAAAATTATGTCCCATTAAAACAAATGGGACAAGTGCAAAGAAAAAACTTGAAGGCTCAATTAAAATCACGTCTATTAAATCACACAAGTTTAATGTACTATTGTCCTCTGTATATTTATTTTTCCACCAGGGTTATTTTTTCTTAACATGCATCTCATCTTTTTTGAAGGTATCACGATTGGGCTTTTGCTAAATAAATCCCTGACATCTTTCCCAATAGTGAAAAAGGAAAAATAGTCTCATTTCACTTTCAGTCTCTCCTGTTGCTAAAGTTTTGAAGATCACAGCTACCTAATATTTTCCATCTGCTTATCACCTCACTACCCTCGAATACAGCATTATTTATAGTGGTGAGAACCTGGAACAGTATAAATACAGCTGACAGTAAGGAAACAAACAATGGTACATTCCTAAAGTGTATTTTAAACATTCATTAAAATATTTTACTAGAAATTTTAATAATAAGGGAAGGTAAAAACAATATAATGTTAAGAAGACAAAAGCCAGACATAAAACTATGTATTAGTTGTTATTTGAAAGTATTAACATTTATACATAATTTTAATACACCATAAAGAAATCAAAAGGCAAATGACAAATTAGGAAAATATCTGCAATATGCTATAGACGTGAAGTATTTATTTATAACATAAAATAAATTTTTACAAAGCAATTTTAAAAAGACAAAATCCCAGTTTGAAAATGGGTAATTCACAAAAGAAATTAAACTGTCTATAAATATATGGAAAATGTTTGACTGCATTATTAATGAAAAATTATTAGTAAAAGTGACCTATCATTTTTACTTAACAAATGGTGTAAATGTTTCACTTTCTTCTAGTAAATTGGGAAAATATTGGTAATATTGATGACAGTATGAAGAATCCACCTTTCTTACACATTAACTAGTGAAAGCATACATCCTCACAGTCTTTTTTGTGGTAGTCCTGAAAAACATATCAAAATTGACCCAGTAATTCCTTCTCTAGAAATTTATCTCAAAGAGCTATTAAGTACAAGAATACATGTACAAAGAGCTTCACTGAAGCATTATTTTAGAGAATAGAAAACTAGAAACAACCTACATACTCATAAATAAGGGCTGGCTGCATAATTTCTAAAACAACCATCCATTCATTTAAAAGAATTATCTGCATGCATTAAAAATAATGTTTTTCTATATTTCCTGATATGAAAAGATCTCCCTGAAATTTGATTGAATTTAAAAAAGCCAGATGCAGG
Organism: Lipotes vexillifer; assembly: GCF_000442215.2. Lineage (NCBI taxonomy): Eukaryota > Metazoa > Chordata > Mammalia > Artiodactyla > Lipotidae > Lipotes > Lipotes vexillifer. The sequence continues at coordinate 1,857,530 of NW_006786333.1, forward strand.
GCACGATATGGAGAATGACCCCTTACATAAATTAGTGATAATTGTGTGTGTAGGTACAAATAAAGAGATGACTGGATGATATATTAACAATGGTTGCCTCTGGATGATGGGATACTTACACTTTTTTCTATAATGCTTGAATTTTCTAAATAAGCATGCTATTTTAATTTTAGAAAAATATATGCAAAGATAAAAATGAATATCACTTGATAGCAGGATTATAACTTGATTTTTTTTTCTTTCAGAGCTTTCAATAATTTCTAAGTTTTCTACTATTACTTTGCTTCATTTTCACAAGAAAATCAATAAAATAAATAACAAGAAAGAAAGAAAAGAGCCCTGGAATCGCTTGCTGATGCCTATTTCTTTGTTCCAATCAGGCAGACACTTTTGCTCAGTTTTCCCACAAATGTGTCAGCTGGAGTTGAGGGGCGTGGCGCTGAAGAGTTCTGCTGACACAGTGGATTTCGGTAACCAGGGAGCCTGGAAAAGCTGCTTGTGGGTTGAAGTCCTGGTTTCAGTGTTGCTGGCTTATGGATTAAACTGTGTCAGTCTAGGTCCCAGCTATCTCTTCTAGACAGTTTGTCAGTAGTTATCTTTTTAAATGTCGTCTCTCTAAAGCAAAACATGCAGTTTTTGAAATGGCAATTTGTATCTCCTCCAGTCTCAAAGAATGGAAGGAATGCTTACATTTATTAATGTAACTTCTGTAAAAAATTAGAATTTAGGTTTTTCTTTCTATATTTGTTTTCAAAACATATAACTGATGATGGAGTGTATCATGTAGGACACAAACACTTTATTGTTTTTCTTCTTTCGGTTATCAAATATGTGGCTTGGATGACTCCCTAATGACGGAGGCTTTAAAACTCCTGAATGTATTTCCATGAGAGGCTCCGTCATTTGAAATTTCAAAGAAAGGACAGACTGTTCTTATTATGAATTAATTTGACTACACTATTGACTGAAGGCAGAAAAATGGACTCTGCACTGGTCTGTTCACTTCTATGATCTTCAAGTATGAGTTATTCTGGTAGCAAAGATAAATGTGTCTTTGGCTTTGAGTTGGCAAATTCAAATAGATTGCTGGAATCTTTAAGGAAACCAGGCCAGCCAGAATTATTTACTCTTTTTAGTTTTAAAAAAGTGAAAAAAATCTAATTACTGCTTATGGGTCTGTACTGGTCAGGAATGTTTGGACCCAAAATACTGCATAGTTCTTAATTCTTCAAGGTCTCTTGGAACCTCTTGGTCCCCTTGGTTGAAAATGTCCTTGGTCTAAAACCCTAGATATTTAAGCTAGTAGGACTGTTGATGCTCCATTTCGGGGGAAGAGTAGAGAAGAACTTTTGGTAAGTAGGTGACAGTATGTGGGGAAGCTAAAGAAACATGTTTGAACTAGCCCACCAGTAAAGCTGACACTGCAGAGAAAAGAAGACATGCGAAAATTCTGGTTATAAATAGTTCATGAGCAGCAAAGTATATTAAGTACTCTGGTATCCTCCAGAAAGTCCAATAAACTGGTAGACACAAAGTTAGATCTCAATAATACATGTGGATACATTCAACCATGCAACAAACATTTGTGTGTTCCTATGTCAGAATAACTGTGGTTGGTATATCAAGATGCATGAGATGGACCTGCCATCATGAAATGTGATTTGAATGAACCTTCCCAAAGGGAAGCATTATCTCTAGATACTTAGGTAGTGGAGCACCCCTTCAATGTTCTGCATTTCACCTTCCACAGTTGGCACTGGAGTGGAAGGGCTTAGTGGTGTGCAAAGGCAATGCCACTGAACAGACACCAGTTCGTGGACTTTGAAGATACAAATATTTCTTTTATCTGGAAGAAAAAGTCTTTAATTCAGGCTTCAACTCATCCACACTTATATACTTACACACACATACAATACTAATCTACACTAATATACTCGTGCTTTTGCACGCACACACGTGCCCACATACACACACACAAATTAAGACAACCCAGCAGAAATCCGTCTCTCCCACTCTTTGGTATCACAGCAGTGTTGATTTTCCCCTACCCGGCTTTAATGCTCATTTTAGTACCATCATGCTGTGTTTATCTGACCATGTTTTCAATAGGACTTTCATTTGATGCATTTGCAAAAGCCTGGGAGTACAGCATGCAGTTTCTTTTCATTGGAATGGCACATTAACTTTTGAAGTGTTGAGCTGATACATTATAGTTTCTGTGAACGTCTGGATGGTATTCCCTAGATGTGGCAGGGGGCGGCCATAACTTGGGATCATGCTTTTCCAAATACACTTAATTATGTCAATTGTTCTGCTTCAAATCCATGAAATCTAACCTCAGCGGGGCTAATGATGGAACTCGGTGAACGTTTTATTCATCTCTAGTTGACAACCAAGTGCCTTCTACGTGAGCTGTCCTATGGCTGCAAGTCTCCAATTTCTGCTCCTATCCTGCACTTGCTCTTTGTTTTTTCATTTGGCAATATCGTTTATTTATTTATTTATTGGCTGCATTGGGTCTTTGTTGCTGCACGTGGGCTTTTCTCTAGTTGCAGTGAGCGGGGGCTGCTCTTCATTGCGGTGCGTGGGCTTCTCATTGTGGTGGCCTCTCTTGTTGCAGAGCACAGGCTCTAGCTGCATGGGCTTCAGTAGTTGCAGCACACGGGCTCAGTAGTTGCAGCACGCAGGCCCTTAGAGCACACGGGCTTCAGTAGTTGTGGCACACAGGCTCAGTAGTTGTGGCTGTCGGGCTCTAGAGCACAGGCTTAGTAGTTGTGGTGCCTGGGCTTAGTTGCTCCGCGGCATGTGGGATCTTCCCGGACCAGGGCTCGAACACATGTCCCCTGCATTGGCAGGCGGATTCATAACCACTGTGCCACCAGGGAAGTCCCTTGTTTAATTTTTTAAAATAAACTTTCTGTTTTGAAATATCTGTAGATTCATATATAGTTACATGAAATAATAGAGAGAGTTCTTGTATGCCTTTTGTGTAGTACCTTCCAAATTGTAACATCTTGCAAAATTATTGTGCAGTATCACAGCCAGGGTATTGATGATGCTGTCGGTGTTTAAAACATTTTCATCACCATGAGGATCCCTCATGCTGCTCTTTTAGAGCCACATTGATCTCCCTTCCCGCCCACCCCTGTTCTTCTTCCTAACCTCCTGGAAGCCACTAATCTGTTCTCTATTTCTTTAATTTTGTCATTTCAAGAATATTATATAAATGGAACCATCCAGTAGGTTACTTTTTAAGATCAATCTTTCTCACTCAGCATAATTCCCTGCAGATTCACACAGGCTATTTTATCACTCATTTATTTCCTTTGTTACTGAGTAGTATCCCATGGCATGGATATGCCACAATTTGCTCATTTGTTTATCCATTCACCCATTGAAGGACATCTGGTTGTTTCCAATTTTGGGCTATTATGAATAAAGCTGCTATGAACATTTTTGTACAGGTTTTTGTGTGAACATAAGTTTTCATTTCTCTGGGATAAATTACCAGACTGTTATTGCTAGATGATATAACCAGTTTTATGAGCAACTACTAAACTACTTGCTGTGTCAAGCACAGCAGAGTGGCTGTATCCCTTTACATCCCTACCAGCAATGTGTGAGTGATTCAGTTACTGGCAAAGCATTAGGTGCTGTCACTAATTTTTATTGAGCTATTCTGGTAGGTAGGCAGTGATATCTCACTGTGGTTTTCATTTGCATTTAACTGATGACTAATAATGTTGAACATCTTTTCATGTGCTTATTTGCCATATATATCTTCTTCAGTGACATGTTTGTTCATATCTTTGCCCATTTCCTAACTGGATAGTTTTATTTTTTTTACTGCTGAATTTGATAGTTCTTTATATATTCTATATACTAATCCTTTGTTGGATTTTTGGTTTGCAAATATTTTCTCCTAAGTTGTATCTTATTTTTTCTTTCTCTTAACAGGGTCTTTGATGAGCAAAAGTTTTAAATCTTGATGAGGTACAATTTACCAATTTTTCCTTTTATGGATCATGCTTTTGGTGTCAAGACTAAGAACCCTGCCTAGGCTTAGATCCTGAAGATTTTCTCCTAATGTTCTTTTCTGGAAGTTTTATATTTTACTTTAAATCCATAATGTATTTTGAGTTATTGGTTTATAAGGTCTAAGGTCTAAGTCAAGGTTCACTTTTTTTGCCTATGGATGTCCAATTGCTACAGCACTGTTTGTTGAAAAAGCTACCCTTTCTTCATTGAATAGCTTTTACACCTTTGTTGAAAATCAGTGGGGCATATTTGTATGGGTCTGTTGCTGGGTTGTCTATTTTGTTCCAGTGATCTATGTGCCCGTCCCTCCAGCAATACCACACTATCTTGATTACTGTAGCTATACAGTAGGCTTTGTTATATGGTAGAGTGATTACTGTCACTGTATTCCTTTTTTTTAAAGATTGTCTGAGCTATTATGAGGCCTGTGTCTTTCCATATAAATTTTAGAATAAGTCTGTCGGTGGCTTGGGTTCGGCAGGAATTGCAAAGTCTCAAGTATGTTGAATCTTCTAATCCATGAACACAATGTCTTTCCATTTATTTGCCTTCTTTGATATCTTTCAACAGTATTTTGTGGTTGTCAACATATGGATTCTGCACACGTTTTTGTTAAGTCTATACTAAGTATTACTTTCCTTTGGAGTGACTGTAAATCATTTCAAGTTTTTAATTTCAATGTCCACATATTCATTGTGAGTATATAGAAATCCAATGGATTTCTGCATGCTGATCATTTATCCTGTGACCATGCTGAGCTCATTAGTTCTAATAGGTTTCTTTCTTTCTTTCTTTTTTTTTTTGAGATTCTTTGGAACTTCCTATGTAGATAATCATGTCATCTGCCAAAAGAGATAGTTATATTTCTTCCTTTCCAATACATACGCTTTTCAAATTTCTTTTTCTTACCTTATTTTGGTGGCTGGAACTTCCATTACTATGTTTACCAAAAGTGGTACCACACATCCTTTCCTTCCTGTCCCCATCCTAGAGGGACAGCATTATCTTTTGCTGTTAAGTATGATGTTAGCCATATGCTTTTTGTAGATATTCTTAATAAGTTGAGTAAGTTCCCCTCTATTCTTAGCTTGCTGAGTATTGATCATGAATGGGTGTAAGATTTTGTCAAATGCTTTTCTGTATCAATTGATATGATTCTGTTTTTCTCCTTTAGCCTTTCAATTGGTTTTCAAGTGGTGAATTCATTTTACACACTTGGAGATTTCCTTTTCTGGAACTTTTAAATTACAAATCTAATTTCATTAATGACCTTTAGGACTATTCAGGTTGAGGGGAGGTAGTCTGTAATTTTCAAGGGACTGGTCTATTTCTTCTAAGTTGTCAAATCTATCAATGTACAATTGCTCATACTATTCCATTACCATCATTTTAATGGATGCAGATTTGTAGTGATATCCTTGTTTTATTTCTGATATTGGTGATTTGTGTCTTCTCTCTTTATATCTCTTTCAGTCTTGCCAGAGGTTTATCAATTTTATTGATTTTTTTGAAAAACTAGCTTTTTGTTTTGTTGATTGTTTTGTTGTTGATTTGCTTTTTGTTTCATTGTTTTCCGTTTTTGGTTTCTCACTCTTCTTTATGCCCAAGAGCATATCTCCAAGAGAGGAAAAGAAGAGCTCTTTGTCTCTCTCATTTTCTTTCTAGTTTTTGGTGTCCCCACCCCATATTTTCTTCATTCCTTTTGTGTCAGGAGAAGGCTCTTCCCTCCTTTCAAAGGCTAAGCACCCTCTCCCCAGTTTTGTCTCAGTTTTCTTCTCTGGGATCATGCCACATTCAAAAACTGTGGTTTCTCTTTCAGCTCCAAGCTTCTTAGCCCCTAAGTTTGTTCCCATCTCTATTCCATCCTAAATAAAGTCCCTCAAGCACAATTCCCACTAAATTTTGCTTCTCTTCACCATCAAACTTCTCTAGCAGGTAGTCTACATTCTCTGCCTCTAGCACCTTATTTCCCACTCATTCTGGCTACCCTCTCTCATTCTAGTTACTTCATCCTAACCATGTCTCAGTTTACTTCTGATTATGTTTGTTGGTTTTCACTTCTCCTGACACTAACCTCTCACTAAATGATAGTTTCTACTGCCTTTACCCAAGTCTGACTTTGTATTCTTCTTTTGACCTTATGTCTTCTGTTTTGTTGTGGCTTCTGCTTACTGTCTGCTTATTATCTCTGTGTCTGTGGGCTTTGGTATCACTCTATTATGTGTGTTTCTGTATTCACACTCTTCAAGAGAGTATTGGATTGGTTGGCCAATCACTCTCCAGTACAAATTGCCTGACTGGCCACGTCTGTTCTGTAAGATTAGCCCATAGGCTGACTCTGGGCAGACCACTGTTCCCTGATCCAATCATCTGTGACCAGCATAGCAAGGTAGTATGGGTACAAAGTTTGGTAAATATACATAAGGAACTTATCAGAAGGGAGCCGTGGGTTGAGGGTCTATGAAGCACTCAGAGTAAACCACAATTTAAAGTTCCAGATTGGGTATACTAATGGTGTTAGTTTGGACTTTTTAGTAAAGGAGACAAGTACACTATTCTCTTATAGTCATTATATCTGATCTGGTAGGTTTTTAAAAGAGTCTAAATATCAGTACTTTTAGTTTCAATTTCTTCACAGTTTCTATGTCACATGAGTCTCAAATTCACCAAAGATTATCAGTCATATGGCTGTTTTCCTCTAAGATGTCAAAGGATAAATAAGATTGATTCATGGGAAGTCACTGAATTTATAGCAGTTGAGATTTTAGAATTTCTAAGTTTTGTTATTTCTTTGTAGAAGGCAAGACTAAAAAATTCACCCATACTTCAAAAAGCCAGATATATAGAGCTGACTAGAGAAACTATTCTAAGATACTTGACTCTCCTTTCCTAGATATGACATGTACACACTTTCCCTTTTTTTTCCCCCTAATTTACACGTGAAAAACAGTCATCACCAGAAAGATGAATACAGCATGTCAAAACGTGATACAGGATGCTATTTCTCACTGTCTTATTTTTCCACAAATATTTCCATCTTCAAGCTTCAGCATAGCTTTCCACCTTATTTAATGCCATATTTATGGCGTTTTCTCTGATTTTTATTAGCACTCCTCAGTGAAACTGGTTATAGCTCTTTTCTATTATTTCTTGAACAATGCTAAAAAAAAATCATTCTTTAACACTACAGTTCTCATTCTCACTCTAGCTTCAATTACAAAGATATTTTAGGGTAAACGTATTCTGAGTTTGTCAAGATTATAGTGAAGAAAGGTCAGAAGTTTATTTTTTTAAGGAACTAAGAGCCCTTGGCTTCATCTTTGGGAGTTTAGCTTGGAGCACCCCATGTTTACTCAGCACCGTCAAGCACTGGGGACATTAAGCTGAATTAATACAGGTTCTAACATCAAAGACCTTACAGCCTAGCAGATGAGACAGTTGGTTCATCTATACCCAGTGTGACCACTCGTATTATTTCTTCTGGAAAGAAAAGGAAAGTCACCTTGTCCTGCAGAAGGAGAGGCTGTTAGAGAAAACTTTTTAGATAAGAAGATGGCTGAGCCATGCCTTGAAAAATAAATAGAAACTCACTAAGGGACGAAGGAAGAGATTTGTGAGATTGGGCAGGGTGGCAGTCTAGGAGTGGAGTTAAATAGTGTGAATAATTGGTGCGTGTGAAAAACTACACTGTTTAGTGCTAGAAAATACATGACTGACTGAGAGTGCAGGAGCCAAGACGCGAGCAGGGTGGATGGGAGGGCCTGTCTACACCCTGCAGGAGCTTTCGCTCCATCCTCAGGGCACCCTGGAAGCTTGGAAGCCGCTTCAATTGGGAGTGCCATGGTCACATTTGTTCTTCAGAAGGATCACCCAGTCAGGTGCACGGAAGATAAATTTGGAGGGGTAAACCCAGAGGCAAACAAACCAGCTCAGAAAGAAAAAATTAAACTGCCAACCTACACACACACACACACACACACACACACGCGCGCGCGCGCACGCGCGCGCGATTGAAGAGAAAGACAACGGTCTGAGAACCAAGGCATTGGTAAAAAGAATAGAGAGGTGCTTACCTGAGGAAGTGAAAAGGTAGGATATTAATGCTACTTTACAATATCCTAATCACATTCTGGGAATCCTAACTTATGAACAGAAAGAAAGGGAGAAGAAAAGAAGAAGCAGGCATAACAGACTCTTTAAGATTCTTCAGTTGTAGAGGTCACTTCACGTCAGTAAACCTCATTTTAAATCCGTGTGTGTGTATATGTGTATAATAGATGCAGTCCACTTAACAGAGTGATTTGGGCTGCTACCCAGCTTAAGAGAGTGTTCAGTGGGGTCCAAAGTATCAAAATTTCACAAACACTAAAGCTGTGGAAAAAGGAGTGTCTAGCGCTTGCTGTGGGACCTCATTCTTCTGACTTGCCTCTCCAACGTTGATGCTATGGAAAAATGACCCCCATATTTAGAAAAGTTTTACTGAGCTTTCTTCTTTTCTTCACTTTCAAACTGTGTTAGAAGCCAGGAAAGATTTCAGGCACATCAATCAATTTGACTCTTGCCTATATCTCTATCTTTTAGAAAGAAGGTAATTTCTATCCAACTCATTAAATTTCTTTTTAAAAAATTACTTTTAGAGCTTATAAGTGTAAGCATCAAGTGTTATTAATTTAAGGGTCTCAACTAAAATGAGGCACTGTCCTCAGGAACCAGGTGACTAAGTAGTTCACTGATTGGTGGTTGTATGAACCCTCTCATCTATTAAAAATGGCTGAAAATGAAAAAAAATATTACTTTTAATATGTTACTTGTATAAAAAATTATCTATTTAAAAATAAGAAAGCAAAGATTCAAATTATTTATAACTCCATTAACCGGAGGCAAGAGGAATGTGTGTGTGTGTGTGTGTGGTGTGTGTAGGTTGTCAGTTAAATTTTTCCAAATGACTGAACCACACTGCATATATTTGTTAGTGATCCTAGCTCAATAATAACTCATAAACAAATACAGGACATTTTGACCCTGATGTCAATATTTAGCCTAATTCTTCCTAGCCTGATTTTTAGCAATGTTCAATGTGAGAAGCAAGTCAGTTTTTGTCTATCGCAAACTTTACTCTATGCTCTTTTAGTCTTTTCAGCTTTATTTTGTGTTGATTATTTGTATCATTAACGTTCATTATAAATTGAAGACATAAAGACCTCTTTTTTTATGTATACATGTGCAAAGAGCAATAGTAAAGCACATGCCTAAGATCTTGGTTCTAGGCAAGGTCAAATAATGAATTCAAAACTCCATTTTCCAAATCAAAACTCGTATAGTTGAAGGAAGTAGAGCTCAGAGCCCTGCCCACCTGACTTTCTACTCATTCTGAAGGGGGTCCTGTGGAGACTCCACAATTAATCTAGGAGGAATTAATTCTCAAGAAGAGCAGCAATTCTACTTAGGATGTTTTCTTTTTTGAGTTTGTTCATTATAATTATTTGTTAATTTACTTTGTTAATATCTATACTAAATCTTTTGGTGGCATTTGACGCACAAAGCTTAATTTGCAGGGAAACTGTACTAACATGTTCGTTTAACCAAACAAGGGAAAATTCATTGTTTGGGCCATGAAGCCAAAGCCAAGGTATATCCTAATTGCAAGAATACCTAAAAGGTGAGAAAAGCCCTCAAATTTTGTATTGACAAACATTATCCTATTTCTTTGCAATGCCAATGACATACCAGCTAGATTTTAACTGGAGCACTGAAAGAGAAATATGGTAAAGTTTATTCACGCCTTGTGGCTTGTCCTTACTGAGCACTGAAGAGCACTTCAAAATCCCATCCTTTAATAATTTCATTCATTTTCTAATGAATACCAAAATCTTGATGTTTAAAGAAACTTTGCTTTTTCCATTCACTGAAAAATACAATTTAGACCAAGATCAAATTGGAAGAGAAAATTTCTGGGTAATGAAGTTTTAGTTCTGGTCTGTGAGATCAACATATGACATCTGAATAGGGCATAAAGAGTTAGGTTTTTTTTTTTTAAATTTTCTTTTGAAAGGAACTAAAGAGAAAACAAGATGGAGAGCCTCTCTGGCAATGCACGACTGTTCTTAAGATGCTGCACAAGGGATGGGTTGGGAGAGACAATGCAGAGCAGCTGTGCAAAGTGGCTGACTCACTTCTCTCCTGCATGTGTCATCTGTCCCAGCCTCCCACCTGCAACCTGCATCTCCAAAACACTAGAACACAGATATAGAAAATTTTGTTTTCAACCAAAATTTGGATTCTCTTCTTGGTCCAAAACCGTGAATGCAGCCAATCCATGGGAGATATATTCTATGTGAATGCTTCAGATAAAATTTTTTTAATGCATGTAACTAGATCAATCTTGTTTTATTTTGATAGAAAACATGTTTTCTCTTCACTTTCTAAATTCTCAAATACACAAATGATTATTATTACCACCAAGGAATTTTTAGAAACATGTTAAAATCTTAACAAAGATCTATACCCACTGCAAGTCTTCCCTGAGTGAGTAGATGTGCTTACTTGCTCGTCTCTCATTTTCTAATAGCAAGTGCAGCTCTTTAATTAAAGATGAATGTAGCTCAATAGACTGTGGTCTCTCGGTGCACAGGGAATCCTAGAGCTAATGGGGGTACCTTTATTAAAGCCTGGTTTTCATCATCTAGGATTCCAGTGGGTGCTGAATTTGAATTATGCTTTTTTTGGCCTTGACTACTTATTTAAATATACTCTTTACCTAATGAGTAATTAGAGGAACAAATTTTCTGGTCACAGGAATTCTGAACGGCATATAAATCACCACTACCTGCATTTTTATCTACATCCACATAAACAACTTTAATTTTATAGATATAGATGTCAGTGGTGATAATAAACATCCAGTTCACAGTGTTAATAAATGCGCCTTCAAATTCACATTGATAACAACCTACAAGGAAAGGTATCTTTAGAAACATCTGATCCTCAGTGTTTTACGTTTTAAAGTTCATGTTGGAACTTTCTTTATAAGTGTTTCACCAGGTATCAAATTTGTTATTTAAAACTCAGATGTCCAAATCTCTTTGTTATAAGTACAGGCAAAACCAAAATCTCATATCTACGACTAAATAAAAATGTTTGGTTGACTTCTCTGGGCGATCAATTCAGACAGCTAAAACGCTGTCCCCTGAAATTACTATATTTACTTAGGTTTTTTTCCCCCAAAGACTAAAAAAATTATCCATCTTTAACCACTGCAATTGTGACATTGCATATCACCACCTGTGTGTTCTAATTCCATGACTGCATACATTTACACAAATTATATAATAAGATGCAATTACAATAATTACAGAGCCAACAATTGAAAAAAAATTACAAATTCCAGCTAAAATATCAGTATATGATACGAAAATCATCAGACAAACCAATACAAAGAAAGAGTTATAAGATGAATAAAACAGTAAAATAACAGCAGGAACAACCATGCCAGCAAAACGTCTGTCTTAGCAAATGGAAGCACGTTATGCTGAGAAATTTGAGGCTTCAGGTTTAAAGGTAGAGTTCTTTCTCTTGTAAATTTGGTTCCAAGTCCTATGATGTGAATGTTTAACATCTTGACTTTCCTAAACACATCATGACTAGAGAACATTTTTCCTTGGTGATTTCTTGTTAATTCAAAGAAAGGAAGAACAATTACTAAAGTGATAAAACATGAACACACTACAGATCATGCTATGGCATTTTAGTTAGGGAAGAGCAAGTCCTGCTATGCTTTTCTTGTCCTTTTATGTACAAGCTGTCTCCAAGCGTACATCTCATTTTCAAGGATTTACAGTCTTTGGTCCACTTTGTTTTCCTTTTTGAAAAGTATATTCATAAGACAAATTATGCAACTGATACATTTGAACTCTCCATAAACTGTCCTGTAGTGTATTTTATTTGCATCTCAATTTGTCACTTTGTTTTCTATTTCAGACAAATATCCTTAATATAAAAATTGGGGGCTTCCCTGGTGGCGCAGTGGTTGAGAGTCCGCCTGCTGATTCAGGGGACACGGGTTCATGCCCCGGTCCGGGAGGATCCCACATGTTGCGGAGCGGCTGGGCCCATGAGCCAAGGCCGCTGGGCCTGTGCGTCCAGAGCCTGTGCTGCGCAACGGGAGAGGCTGCAACAGTGAGAGGCCCGCGTACTGCAAAAAAAAAAAAAAAAAAAAAAAAAAAAATATTGGAAAGGTTGCCTCTTTGCTTTCTTTTGCAAAGGTTTTACTAGATCTGAAACTGTGTCTTGCCAGCTTATGACTAAAAAATTAACATTCTGATATACCAGAATTCTTCACAAAGAAGCTTAGATTCATCCTTTAGTCTAGCTTATTTGTAATTTCTGTATGTTCCAGGTACTAATTAACAGTATATTTTATGTAATATTTCATAACAACCCTGCAAGGTGATCTTTTACACCAATTGAATTCTCACTTTACACATGAACACACTGAGGCTTTGAGAGCTTAAGTACAGAGATAAGTGTCAGAGACAGAAAGTAGTTGAGCCTAGATTTGATTTCAGGCCTACCTTAAGCATTTATACATTTACTGACTGCTGACACTGCATAGATATGAGGTTGTGAGGATACAAAGATGAATCTGACATGGTCACTGCCCTTGAGGCACTTCATATCTTACAGGTGAAAGAGACACAAATACCAATAATTTCATATAAAATGGAAAGTGCTGACAAAGAGGCCTGAAACAGGTTTCTTAAGGCATTATTAGATGTCTCATGCATTTTACCGTACAGTAGCAAGGCTTTAATAAACACAGTAGTGATGATTGAAAATAGTGATAAATCAGATTCTTTAAGAAATGAAACTAATATGTAATTTCAGGAAATAAAATTTCAACTTCTTAGAGTATCAAAGACTTCTATAGGACTGTAAATTCATTGATTCATGGATTCAGAGATTAATGGAGTGATTTAGTCATTCAATCATTAAGGAATGATCATTAAGTAGTTCCTCTGGGCCAGGTACTGCAACAGGCTTTGAGGACGCAAGGATGGACAAGAAAGACAAGCAACATGCTGTGACGGAGCTTACAGACATTCAGAACAACCCAACAGAGTGTGTTCAGTGTGATGTGAAGAGAAGGGGAAGGGGTTATGGGCACACAGAAAAAGCTCTAACCCAAACTTTCTGGAGGGAGGGAGGTCTAAGCAGAGATTAAGAAGTAGCCAAGCAAAGACGAGGCGTATGATCCCAGTGGTCTGGAGGCAATTTGTTGTGTAAACGTGTTGAGAAGAAAGAAAGCATGGCAAAAATCAGAACCTGAGAGATATTTAGTCTGCTTGGAGCCTTGGATGGGAAGGGAAATGGTGAAAGGTGAGCAATAGGAAAGGAAATCTATTGCATTAAAATAGGGTTTTAGGTTAATCAGGCAGAGGGAAATAAACCCTTCCACAGGCTCTGCAGGTGGTCCTGCATGCTGGTAATAGCTCACGTGTTGCCATAATAGAAATGTAATGAACTATATTAATGTTTTTAGTGTTCCTTCCTAATAAGATACATGGAAATAATAACAAAGTATAAAGGAGAAGACCAGGATGATCTTGAGACTACAACTAGGGTGAACCAAGGATATCCACTTAGCTGCAATCCACTAAGTGAAACAGTCAAAGCCTAAGTTCAAATGTCTTGATGGTCCCAATTATGAGATCCCTCTCCCCAAGCTTAATAAGGAGCAAAACCTCATGTAAATGAAACACACAGGAACCAAGACTAGGGTCAAGTGGAGTGGAATGGGAGAGTTGGAAGACTTTGAGTCCAGGACAAAGAATGAGATCACAAGGGGGAAGGAAGCACTTGGGTGGCAAATGAAAGGGGCTGCCCAGAGCCTGGTGAGGTAAGAAATTGTGGAGAAGGGCTTTCTCTCACCTGCGTAGTTGCAGCTAGTGAAAATCAATGAAGTGTCTGGTCACCACCACCCCTCAGAAAGACCTCATGTTGGTCTTAGTGGCTTTTATGAGTTTGCTTGGGTTATTAGCCAATCTGACAGCCTGCTGCCTCACTTGCTCTTTCTGTCCCTTGCTGCCACCAAAGATATGTGGACATACTCAGAGACAATAGGAACTCACAGAGACTAGCGTAGTAAGCAGGGTCGAGATCATAACTGAATCCTAAAAGCCATGTTAAGGGTTTTATCCTAAGAACAGAAACCCAACAAGTGGGTAGAGAAATGACCTGAGAGTTGAGTTTTAGAAAGATTGCTCTGGTGGTAATGGATTAAATGAGGCAAAAGGGTGGATGGACCCAGGAAGCCTTGTTAGAATAATGCTAAGGGAGCCAGTGGAGGAATGATGGTAGTCTCTTCTAGATGGGCAAGAGTGGGGATACAGAAAGTGGTGGCTTCAGGAGGCTTAGGAGAGGCAATTGATTGGTGCGTGTAGCATTTGAGATGGCAGAACCCAAGGATGATACCCAAACACACGATTTTGGAAACTGGTTTAACAATGATTAATAGAAAGTAGAAATAGGAAACAGTAGTAAAGGCTCAATTACGGGGCACAGGAGAAAGCTGAGATGATGAATTTTCTTTTGAACCTGTTGAATTAGCATACGTTTGGAGCATTCAAGCGAATGTGTGCAGTAACTAGTTGGATATGCAGATTTACAGCTTAGGAGAAAGACCTGGGGTGGAGATACAGACGGACGTCTTGCATTCATCATGCAGACTTCTAAGCCAAAAGAGACAAGTTCAAGTTCTAAACACATTCACCTTACTACTTAAGAGAACTTTCTGTTTATACTGCATCTGATCAATCAGAAGTGTCTTCATAAAATTCTTGTCATTCCTGTACTCAACAATCAAAAAATTATGGGAGAAGTTCTATATTTAACGATAGTATTCCTCTAAAATTCAATACGTTAAGTGTCTTTAATTCTCTTTTCCCATCTCATACATATTTCCAAGAATAATTATGTATTCAGGAAGTTCAAAAGTTCAGATAATATTTTAACTGCCTTTCTCAATTTAAATTCTTACTTCACCTTTTGCAACAGTCATGAACAATTCTACCACTTTATTTCCCCCATGGAGGAAATGATTCCTGAGAAGTGCTGCTAACAAAAACCAGTGTGAGAAACCATAATGAGAGTGGCTTTATTCTGGAAGCTCTTGGAAAGCCCACTTTGGTTAGGTTAGGGGATGTGTTGCTTTCCTTGTCATATTCTCCATCTCAAAAGGGCTTTTAACTTGCCTATATTACTGCCCAGTAGAGAGGAATTGGGGCAGGCAATTTTTTTTTTTTTACATTAGCATGGAATATTTTTGTTGCTAGATAATAGCTTAAGTATCATCTGCTGCAATTCGGTTAAGAAAAAGACAAAGAAAGGACTCATTACAGCTTTTCCTCCCCCAGAATGATGAATACATTTAAGACAAGAGCATTTTGCTTCCTTTGAAGCAGTCAGGTCATGCTAACTTTCCGTATGCTTAAAAGAATAAGATAGTTCTACAAAAACACTACAGAAGTCACCTCTCTCCATCTTAACACCAGCTAAAATTCACTCTGCTTCAAGGAAAGATTGCTGCAAATGAAAGAGATGAATGTACCACTCACCTCCCCCAAAGCTTCACATATACATCAAACAAGCCAGAACATGCCCGAGTGCATTTATTGGGAATATTTTCTTGATAATCCATTCATAAACCCCGATTTGCAAAAGGCTGACTTAAGAAACTGAGGTTTTATTCTATGAAAATAACTTTTCAATACAGAATTTCTGTCTTTATAATTGGAAGGATTGTTTTATTCATTATCAAAGCACAGAATTTTTAGTTTTTCATAGAACTCAAAAAGAAAGATCCCTTCCTCCAATCACAGTTTGAAGAACTGTACCCTGTGAGTTAGCAATTACATTTCTTAATGAAAGAATGAGCACGGGTTCTGATTTGGACATAAGCACACCATAGAGAAATATACTGTTTCCTACTCCATTTGTGCTCCCGTCTACGCCTTCTGTATCTATGCAAATCAGGTAGAGAGGATGTCCGAGCAGCCTGACCAATGAGGCAGGAGATGACCACCACCACTGTTCACCTGACTTTAGGCAGAACTGCTAGACAGTCTGGTTCCAAGACAGCAAAAATGAAATGGCCAAGCTGGAAGGGGTCTATTCTTTCTATGCTCAGGAAGTGCCCTGTAACTCTGATTCGTGTAAGTGATGACCCCTCCACTCCAACCTTGGCAGAAAATCTCTACCACTACATGAGAGATAAACAGGATTTGCTACCGAACTCTACAGAAAATAAACAACACTCTTTACTTTTTACTTCACTTTTTAACAAAGTTTAACATATAGCGAGAAAGATGCATAAGTAAGTGAACAGCTCAATGAATTTTCTCAAAGTGAACACACTCATGTAAACAGCACCAAGATCAAGAAATGGAACATTATCAATCCCCCAGAAGCCCCTTCTCTGCTCCCACTCACAGCCCCTCCCCCAAGGATAAACACTAATCTGTCTTCTATAACATAGATTTGTTTAGCCTATTACTAAACTTTATTTAAATGGAATCATATAGTTTGTATCTTCCTAAATGGCTCTCTTGATTCAACATTAAGTTTGTGAGATTCATCTATACTGTGTGCTTTTGTAGTTTATCCATTCTTGTTGTCATATTGTATTCCATTTTAAATACATCCCAACTCAAATATTGATGGATTTTGGGATTATTCTTAAAAGTATTGCTATGAGCTATGAACATTATTGTACGTGTCTTTTACTGAATGTGTTGGTGCCGGTCACGAGACCTAATAACTGGGAAGTGCAATCCCTTCCCTTTCCTCTTCCAACCAAAGAGTCTAATAGAACTCTCACTTTGTAAAGACCAGATCTCTTAATGATGTCAAGGACATGTGTAATAAACTTTTTCACTTTTTACCATCTGGCATTTATTCATCCTTCATCCAGGTAAACTACCCTTTACCTATTTAGGACCTAGGTATTCAGATAGGGCTCCTCCCAGAATAAGCAAGGAGCCTTTGGACTAAGTCAATGAGAGCATCCCATTCCTGTTTTGTTTCACATTTATAACAGCAATTATATTGAGATATAATTCACACACCATACAATTCACCAGCATAAAGTGCACCCTTCAGTGTCTGTCATTACAGGCAGACCTCATTTTATCGTGGTTCACTTTACTGTGCTTCACAGATACTGCATTTTTTACAAACTGAAGGTTGTGGTGAACCTGTGTGGAGCAAGTCTATCGGCACCATTTTCCAACACAGCATCAGCTCACTTTGTGTCTCCGTATTACATTTTGGTAATCCTCCCAATATTTCAAACCTTCCACCAGCAAAAAGATTATGACTCACTGATGGCTCAGATGATGGTTAGAATTTTTTAGCAATAAAGTATTTTTTAAATTAACATATGTACATTTTTTTTTGACACAATGCTATTGTACAGTATAGTGTAAACATAACTTTTATATGCACTGAAAAACCGAAAAATTTGTGTGACTCCTCCTATTTCAATATTTGCTCTATTGCGGTAGACTGGAACTGAACCCATAGTATCTCCAAGGTATGCCTGTATATTCAGAGTATGTGAAACCATCACCACAATCACTTTTTCAACATTTTCATCACCTCAAAAAGAAATGCCATACCCTTTAGCTCTCACCCTCTTATCTACCAATTCCCCACCCCAGTTGTAAGAAATCATTGATATACTTTCTGTTTCTATGCATTTGCCTATGTGGACATTTCACAGAAACAGAATTACATAACATGTGTGTTTTTGTGACTGGCTTCTATAACTTAGCCTGATGGTTTCAGGGCTCATCCATGTTGTAGCAGGTATCAGTACTTCATTCAATGGCTGAATAATATTCAATCGTACAGATATGTCACAAGTTGTTTATTCATTGATCAGTTGACAGACATTTAGGTTGTTTCCACATTTTGTCTGCCATAAATAACACTGCTATTGATCATATAAAAATATTGATCAATACATTGATCACAAATAAACATTTGTGATCAATGTTTTTGTAGCTGAATATTTTCATTTATATTGATATATACCTAGGAATACAATTGCTGGGACATGTGGTAATCCTATGTGTAACCATTTGGGAAATTGCCAGACTGTTTTCCAAGGTAGTAGCACCATTTTACATTCCTGCCAGCAGTGTATGACAGCGGTCCCCAACGTTTTTGGAACCAGGGTCTGGTTTTGTGGAAGACAATTTTTCCACAGATTGGGGGGTGGAAGGGGAATGGTTCAGGCGGTAATGCGAGTGATGGGGAGTGATGGAGAAACAGCAGATGAAGCTTCACTTGCCCACCGCTCACCTCCTGCTGTGCAGCCTGGTTCTTAACAGGCCACGGACCAGTACTGGTACCTGGGGGTTGGGGACCCCTGGAGTATGAGGGTTCCAATTTCTTCACATCCTTGCCAACACTTATGATCACCTGTCTTTTTTGAAACAGCCATCCTAGATGTGTATGAGATACAACCTAGGGGGTTATCTCGTGGTTTTGATTTACATTTCTCTGATGACAAATGATGTTGGGAATCTTTTCATGTCCTTATGTTTTTTGCAGACATGTCTCTTCAGATCCTTTGCCCATTTAAAAATTGGGTATTTGTCTTTTTATCACTGAGTTGTGATAGTTCTTTATATATTCTGGATACAAGTCTCTAATCAGATATTCAAGTTGTAAATTTTTCTCCAATTCTGTGGTGTCTTTTTACTCTCTAGATAGTATCATTTGAAGCATAGAATATTTTAATTTTGATGAAGACCAATTTATTTTTTTCTTTTGTTGCTCATGTTTTAGGTGTCATACCTAAGAATCCACTGCCAAATCCAAGGTCATGCAGATTTACTCCTAAATTTTCTTCTAATCTCTTAGAGTTTTCTTCTAAGAAATTAGCATTTACATATATCTTACATTTAGGTCTTTGATCCATTTTGAGTTAATTTTTCAATAAGTATGAGGAAAGGGTCCAATTTCATTCTTTTACATGCACTTATCCAGCCATCTCAACATTATTTGTTGAAAAGACTATTCTTTATCCAATGGTCTTGACACCTTTGTTAAAATCAGTTGACCATAGACGCATGGGTTTAATTTTGCATTCTCAGTTCTGTTCCATTGACCTATATGGCTACCCTTATGCCAGTAACACAATGTATTGATGACCTTCACTTTATAATAAGTTTTGAAATAGGAAAAATTTTGAAATTTGAAAGCCTCCAATTTTGTTCTCGTTTTTCAAGATCGTTTTGGCTACTCTGGGTCCCCTGCAATCCCATATTAATTTTAAAATCAGCTCATCGATTTGTACCAAGAAGCCAGCTGGGATTCCAGTAGACACTGCACTGAATCTGAACAACAACTTGGAGAGTACTGTCAACTTAACAATATTAAGACATATGATCCATGAACATGGGATGTTTTCCATTTATATAGATTTTCTTTAATTTCTTTCAAAAATGTTTTGTAGTTTTCAGAGCATAAGTTTTGCATTTTTTTGTTAAATTTATCCCTAAATATTTAGTTCTTTTTAATGCAATTGTAAATGGAATTATTTCCTTCATTTCATCTTCAGATTGTATAATAGAGAAGAACAAATCTGACTCCATATTGGATCTATATCTTTTATTTAACCTTTATATTCTATTGGTTTTTTAACAAGTTAATCACTAAAAGGATGTTGCCTATAAGCTTAAATTATATATACTGACCCATCTCTGGGAACCCTGCCTCCCAGGAAATGAGTATTAAGCTAAAATACCTTTGTTTAGCTCACAGGAAACATCCTGACCAGGCCCACCCATGACTGACTACAAGAAGGAAGAAATTAACTCATTCCCCCCAGAGAATGACCAGGACTAGGAAATATTTGAGTTTACTTTCTCCCCTTTTAGTATAAAAGAAGCCTGAATTCTAACTCAGGGAACATGCTTCTCTGTGACACTCTTCCACCATCTTCTCGGTCTGCTGGCTTTTGAATAAAGTCACTATTCTTTGCCCCAACAACTCATCTCTCGATTCATTGGCCTGTCCTGCAGTGAGCAGTATAAGCTTGGACTCTGTAACAACTGTTCATTGTAACTGTATAGAAATACAATTGATTTTTGCTTAATGATCTTGTATCCTGAAACTTTACTGAACTTGTTTATTAGTTCTAACAGTTTTTAGTATAGTCCTTAGGACTTTCTTTATAAAAGATCATATGTCCTTTTTAAAAAAAATCTCTTAGAGAAACATAATCATAACAAAGAGGGAACAAGTTAATCCCAATGTATTGTTTTCTAACAATTTTCTGGAGATGATAAGATAACATCCTCTGATCCTAAAGGATACTCTGCAAAGGAATTCAGGGGAGAAAAAATGCATCTTGTTTTCTCAGTTGACTGTACAATTAGGTTGGAAAATAATCATGTGTAACATTTTGCAGTTAGAAATAGATTATTCCATTTTATACAGCCACCTAGTGAACATAATGAAGAGAATTAAAAATCAGCTTTATAATAAAGTGAAAAAGCAAAGTTCAAATTGATAAAGACACTGGAAATTCTCTAAAATAATACATAAGATTTTATTTGCTATATAGACAAAAGATCAGGAAAATGTTACCCTGTTCAGAAGACCAATGCAATGGAGTTTCTCTGAAAATAACAAATCCACTTACACCCAGCACAAAACATTTCTCATTCAATAGGCCTTATATTCCCAAAGTGCCTTGTTCTCTTGTTTCTTGTTATTTCTCAGCAGTTTCTGAGTATACCATAACTTATCCTCATGTTTCCCAGATACAGTGTTTGATGACTTGCAATAAAAGCACTAAAATGATACCATGTTAGACTATTAGATGATATATCACCACAGCCTGGGCCAAACTGCTCCACATAAAAACATAGGTTTTAACCATACTCACAATGAAGAACACTGACCTACTGTAAGAAGAAAAACCCAACCCTGGGCTGAAGTGCTCTCAGTGCTGCCCCCTCGTGGCAGATGCAGAGAGGGGACACAGGGTGGTATTAGCTGGAGCACCCAGGCTCCTTTCGACCCTAGTTGGGAAAGGTTCTGAAAGGCTGACCTGTATGCTGCGATATACAGTAAGACCTTTTATTCTACCAAAAAGATATTGAGGGCTAAGGAAGTAAGATGTATCCCACGAATAAACAGTTCTTAATGTCCTTGAAGTATTTTGTGGCCCTGTCGTTGATGTGTATAAATATGCCAATCATTTATTTTCGTCAGAAGAGGATGTTGGAATTAATGTACCATGAACACTTGTTGCAACTATTCCATTTTCTCAACCTCTGTGATCTAAAGGAAAACATTTTCTCATTTGAGATTACTGAGGAGCTTTATAAAATATTTATTTGAGAATTACACTGACATCTAATGAGGCTAATAATGTGCTGACTGTAAACATCATGTTATTTCCTAAAACACCGATGTTCTGAGCAAATATTAATTCGTAGGTCTGTTCCCAATTCATTATCTGAATTAATTATATATTCAGATAATTCTCAGCAGACGAGTGTTATTAAACTATGGAAATATTCATTAGCAATAAATGTATCTAAATGTGATTTTTTTAATCACTGAGGGAATAAGAAACATATTTAAGAAAAATCATTCCTATTTGCAAAGTGTAAAAATGAAATATTTGAAATGATAATTTTTTTTATCAGTTTGTTCACTGTTGAAATTAGACTGGCCACTTTCTTGCTTTCATTTTGTTCGTTGTTAGAATGTTCAACTACTTTGACCAGGAATCAGGGGATTTATTAAAATCCTAGAAAAAAAAAACCCCACAAATAATTGGCTCCTCCTTATGGCACATTTGATAAACATCCTCTCTTATAGCTAGTGGGAAGCAGCCTCATAGCACAGAGATCAGCTTGGTGCTTTGTGACCACCTAGAGGGGTGGGATAGGGAGGGTGGGAGGGAGACACAAGAGGGAGGAGATATGGGGATGTATGTATATGTATAGCTAATTCACGCTGTTATAAAGTAGAAACTAACACACCATTGTAAAGCAATTATACTCCAATAAAGATGTTAAAGAAAGAAACATCCTCTCTTGCAAAAATATGTTCTAATTCTGGGCTAATTAACACAAAATGTTTCTTTGAGAAATGACTATTTCTACAATATTGTGACATACAATTTTTAATAATTATAGTTAGGAATGAATATAAGATACTGAGTATACCTATGATTGTGGTGAAAACACCGAAGCATAATCACATTTATTTCGCATCTCAAACAAATTTCAATATTTATCCCATTCCAACCGACTTTCATTGCACATCTACCACCTGTAAAGTACTTGGTAGAATTTTATTTTATTAGTTATTTATTAAAAAAAATTTAGATGATGGAAATCTTTAAAATATTGAAATACAATTAACATAAAATTGTGTAAGTCTAAGATGCACAACACATTGATTTGATACAGTTATATATTACACTATGATTATCACTGTCATATTTGACAGCACCTCCATCATCCCAAATAATTAACATTTCCTTTTGGTGCTGAGAACATTTAAGATCTAGTTTCTTAGCAACTTTGAAAGATACCATACATAATCATAATGCTGTGCATTAGAGCTGCAGAACTTATTCCTGTTCTAACTGCAAGTGTGTGCCCTTTGATCAACATCATCTCAACTACCCCATCTCATAGCCCCTGGCAACCACCATTCTACTCTCTGTTTCTATGAATTCAGCTTTTTCAGATTCCACATACAAGTGATATCATATAATATTTGTCTTTCTCTGTCTGGTTTATCTTACTTAGCATAATGCCCTCAAGATCCATCTATGTTGTTGCAAATGGCATTTCCTTCTTTCTTATGGCTGAATAATATTCATATCCATATATATATATCACAACTTCTTTATCCATTCATCCATTTACGGACTCTTCAGTTGTTTCCGGATCTTGGCTATTGTGAATAATGCAGAAATGAACATGGGGGTGCACATATCTTTTCAGTATGTGGTTGTCATTTCCTTTGGATACATACGCTGAAGTGGGATTGCTGAATATTTTGGTAATTCTATTTTTAACTTTTTGAGGAACCTCCATCCTGTTATGCATAGTGGCTGAATCAATTTACATTCTCACCAACAGTGCACAAGGGTTCCCTTTTCTCTACATCCTTGACAACACTGTTATTTCTTGTTTTTTTGATAATAGCCATTCTAACAGTTGCTAGGTGATATCTCATTCTGGTTTTCATTTGCATTTCCCTGATTACTAGTGATGTTGAGCATATTTTCATGTACCTGTTGGCCATTTGGATCTCTTTTTTGGAAAAAATGTCTATTCAGTTCCTCTGCCCATTTTTAAATTGGATATTTTTTTTGATGTGGAGTTGTATGAGTTATTTATATATTTTGGATATTAATTCTTTATCAAATATCGTTTGAAAATATTTCTCCCATTCTGTAGGTTGCTTTTTCATTTTGTGGTTTTCTTTTGTAGTGCAGAAGCTTTTTAGTTTGATGTGGTCCCACTTGTTGATTTTTGATTTTGTTGTTTGTCCTTTTGGTGTCATATCCAAAAATTTGTTGCCAAGACCAACATCAAGGAGCTTTCCCCCTATGTTTTCTTCTAGGAGTTTTATGGTTTCAAGCCTTATGTTTAAGTCTTTAATCCATTTTGAGTTCATTTTTGTGATTGGTATAAGATAAGAATCCAATTTCATTTTTCTACATGGGGTTATCCAGTTTTCCCAAAGAGACTATTCTTTCCCCTTTGAGTATTTTTGACCCCTTGTCAGGTGTTAGTTGACTGTATATGTGGGGGTTATTTCTGGGCTCTCTTCTGGTCCATTGGTCTATGTATCTATATTTATACCACTGTCATACTGTTTTAATTATTACAGCTTTGTAATGAAATTTGAAATCAGGAAGTGTGATGCTTCCAGTTTTGTCCTTTCAGGATTATGATGGCTATTCTGGGTCTTGTAGCTCCATACACGTTTTAGAGTTTTTCTATTTTTGTGAAAAATGCCATTGGAATGAAACTTAAAAGCTGTCACACAGCAAAGGAAACCAGAAACAAGATGAAAAGACAGCGCTCAGAATGGGAGAGAACATTTGCAAATGAAGCAACTGACAAAGGATTAGTTTCCAAAATTTACAAGCAGCTCATGCAGCTCAATATTAAAAAGACAGACAACCCAATCCAAAAATGGGCAGAAGACCTAAATAGACATTTCTCCAAAGAAGATATACAGATTGCCAACAAACACATGAAAGAATGCTCAACACCATTAATCATTAGAGAAATGCAAGTCAAAACTACAATGAGATATAATTTCACACCAGTCAGAATGGCCATCATCAAAAAATCTACAAACAATAAATGCTGGAGAGGGTGTGGAGAAAAGGGAACCCTCTTGCACTGTTGGTGGGAATGTAAACTGATACAGCCACTATGGAGAATAGTATGGAGGTTCCTTAAAAAACTAAAAATAGACCTACCATACGACCCAGCAATCCCACTACTGGGCATATATCCTGAGAAAACCATAATTGAAAAAGAGTCATGTACCAAAATGTCCATTGCAGCTCTATTTACAATAGCCAGGACTTGGAAGCAATGTAAGTGTCTATCAACAGATGAATGGATAAAGAAGATGTGACACATATATACAATGGAATATTACTCAGCCATAAAAAGAAACGAAATTGAGTTATTTGTAGTGAGGTGGATGGACCTAGAGTCTGTCATACAGAGTGAAGTTAAGTCAGAAAGAGAAAAACAAATACCGTATGCTAACACGTATATATGGAATCTAAGAAGAAGAAGAAAAAAAGGTCATGAAGACCCTAGGGGCAAGACGGGAATAAAGACACAGACCTACTAGCGAATGGACTTGAGGATATGAGGAGGGGGAAGGGTAAGCTGTGACAAAGTGTGAGAGTGGCATGGACATATATACACTACCAAACGTAAAATAGATAGCTAGTGGGAAGCAGCCGCATAGCACAGGGAGATCAGCTCGGTGCTTTGTGACCACCTGGAGGGATGGGATAGGGAGGGTGGGAGGAAGGGAGACGCAAGAGGGAAGAGATATGGAGACATAGGTATATGTATAACTGATTCACTTTGTTATAAAGCAGAAACTAACACACCATTTTAAAACAATTATACTCCAATAAAGATGTTAAAAAAATAAAAATAAAGAATTCTATTAAAAAAATGCCATTGGAGATAGCATTGAATCTATAAATGGCTTTGGTAATATGTACATTTTAACAATATTAATTTTTCTGATCCATGAACACAGGATATGTTTCCATTTATGTCTTCTTCAATTTATTTCATCAAACTCTTGTGCTTTCCATCGTATGGATTTTTACTTCCTTGGTTAAGTTATTCTTAAGTATTTTATTGTTTTGGTTACTATTTTGAATGAGATTGTTTTCTTTATTTCTTTTTCAGATATTTTGTTGTTAGTATATAGAAATACAACTGCTTTCTGTATGCTGATTTCATACCTTTCAGCTTTACTGAATTTGTTGATTAGTTCCAACATTTTTAAGACTTTGCATTACCTATTGGAACATCACCATTTTTCTCATGAAGTTGCACTACTGAGAGATAACATTGTGAAAGGTAAGGATTTTTTTCCTTTTGAGTATGGTCTCAATCACCAAATGACAAGTGACAATGAGGTGCTTATAAAGTCCATAGGGAAGGTCTATTGGGCACAGCTGGATGCAAAGATTCCTTGCTTAAAATTCCCCCCTGCCTCTTCTGTGCTCCAAACTGCCATGTCACCTGATATGGTTAACTACACTTGACTGATCTTTGTCATAACTCCGCACATGAAACTCCTTAGGATCTGCTGCCACAGGGGCGGTGGCCAGGCGTGGGGTGTATACTCTGCCTTGTAACGGGCCCATTCAGGTTAACAGAAGGTCAGTTACCAAGAGACCTCATTCATATAGCTCCAAAGTAGATTCAAAGCAAACCTCAAAAAGTTTTGTGATAATTCAGTTTTTGTGTCAGCTTCCAAGAAGTTCAAGGGGGAAACTTTGGGGATTTGACAGATTTTAGAAAGGCAAATGGTACAAAAAAATGTCAGTTTCTTATAGAGAGGCTTTCCATGACAGCATTGTCTTGAACTTATTTCAAAGGTAAGGGAAAAAAATCTAAAAGCCTATACCACTCATGACTGATTTGAAAA
This sequence comes from Lipotes vexillifer, assembly GCF_000442215.2. NCBI lineage: Eukaryota > Metazoa > Chordata > Mammalia > Artiodactyla > Lipotidae > Lipotes > Lipotes vexillifer. The sequence goes on from NW_006786333.1 coordinate 1,883,816, forward strand.
TGTTTACATTTGTACGCTAAGGCCACATTTCAGGGTTAAAGAAAACCTGAGTATAATTAGCATCTTCTATTAATGACTGATATTTACTGAGTGCTTCCTATGTGCTGGGTATCATACTAAAGGAATAACATTTATTATGCTATTATCATCTTATTAAATCCTCCCAATAATCCAGTGAGGTAGGTACTGCTACTCCTTACATATTATAGAGGGAACTGAGGCTCAAAAGTAAAGTGAATTTTCCCAAACCACAGTCAATTAATGGCAGATCTAAGACTGAAATCTGATCTGTCTCCAAAGACAGTGCCCTCAAGCATTATGTTATAATTCACCTTTTCTAATGCCTCTGCCTTCCTTTTGCTCACTTCTTCTCACCTTTTACATCACTTTATGTCTCAATATGCCATCATGTGATTTCATCTTTCTCTGTTATGAGGGGTGGAATCCAAGTCTGCCCATCCATCCTTCTGTCTATCCATCCCTTCCTCCCTCCCTCCTTTCCTTCCTTATTAACAAAGTTTTACTATAGCTATTTTCTGAGTGCTGGGTCTCTAAAGCTCCCACAATCCCTAAGGGCAGGATCTACATTTTCTCTTGTGATATTCCCTATGCTTACCAAGACTACAGGTGTAAATTAGAGAGTGAATACATGAATGATATTTAGAGCAAAGTCGTGCTCTGTAGGAACCTCACATGCTTGGGGCTACAGCAAAGAATCTGGACTTTCTAGCAACTGCTGATGAGAATAAACAAGTTATGATGAATGACTGACAAGTGTTGATTCATTTGAGGAACAGCCTAGAAAGCAGCTAGCGGCACCCACTATTCCACTGTATACCTATTCCTCTTCCCTTTCTTTGCACAACTGGGCAGATTGAGGTGCAAAAACTTAAGAGGTTTAATTATGTGTTCTGAGAGTACCATTTGTGTTTTATGTTGGTTCATTTGTTTGTTGCTTAAAAGTACTCCAGATATAAGAAAGTTGATTTTTTTTTCCCTTAGTTCCTCTGTTGTCAGCTACAAGTGACCCTCCTTCTTTAAAAATATGTGATTGTGTGGTGTTGATTAAGGGTCTTCTGTTTTTCCACTTTAGACATTCAACAATAATCTCATTATTTAGGAGTGAGATTAGTTTGGGTGGAATACTTAAAATATATTCACATGTTTCTAGAGTTGAAGGAAAAGTTTGAGGTACTGCTTTTGCTCTATTCATACACATATCGACTATTCATAAAGATGAGTATCAGAAACCCTATTTAGGACTTCCATGGTGGTGCAGTTGTTAAGAGTCTGCCGGCCAATGCAGGGGACATGGGTTCTAGCTCTGGTCCAGGAAGATCCAACATGCCGTGGAGCAACTAAGTCCGTGTGCCACAACTACTGAGCCCACATGCCACAACTACTGAGCCCCCATGCCACAACTACGGAAGTCCGTGTTCCTAGAGCCCATGATCCACAACAAGAGAAGCCACCACAATGAGAAGCCAGTGCACCCCAACAAAGAGTAGCCCCCGCTCACTGCAACCAGAGAAAGCCCATGCGCAGCAATGAAGACCCAACACAGACAGAAAGAAAGAAACCCTATTTATCTTCACTGCTTACAAGTAATGCTGACTGCTTTCCAAGGTAAATGGAAAAATCACTGTGACTAAAGAAAACAAAAATCCTAAACATGGCTCTTTCTATTCGGAATCTATCTATGGTTTTGCTTATTGCAAAATGCAATCTTTTGAAACAAAAAACCAAAGGGGCCCTAAATAACAATAGCAGCAATAAAAGAGGCAGAGTCTTTTTTTGTCCCTAGTAACACTCTCACGGGAATACCTTTATGTGAGACTGTCATGTACAAGTTATGAAATCAAGTGTGAGCTCTGAGAGACCTGAGAATTTTACAATCTTTTAACTACTTAACAGTGTACAAAGCAGACCTATTCTTAGTCTATATAAACCAAACAAACTCTCAGCTGCACAGGCATCTCTGCAGGACCTTTGGAAATAACGGACCATGATTCTTTTCCATGACTATTGATAATCATTGTCCTTGCCAGTCTTAAGCCTGTAGGAACATGTGATGCCTGGTATGGCTAGTGACTATTCATATAAAATAATTGATAGAATAGAATTGAGAATTCACAAATAAAACCTTAAATTTATGAATGATTTATTTTTGACAAGGGTCCCTTGGCAATTGAATGGGGAAAGAATAATCCTTTTCAACAAATAGTGCTCAGACAACTGTATATCCACGTGCAAGATGCAAAGATGAAGTTGGATCCCTATGTCACATCATGTACACAATTAATTCAAATTGGGTAATAAACATAAGAGCTAAAACTATACAATTTTTAGAAGAAAACAGGAGTAAATCTTCATGATTTTGGAATAAGTGAAGGTTTTTTAAAAATATGACACCAGGGCTTCCCTGGTGGCGCAGTGGTTGAGAGTCCCCCTGCCGATGCAGGGGACGCGGGTTCGTGCCCCGGTCTGGGAAGATCCCACATGCCGCAGAGTGGCTGGGCCCGTGAGCCATGGCTGGGCCCGTGAGCCCCCCTCTCCACAACGGGAGAGGCCACAGCAGTGAGAGGCCCGCATACCACAAAAAAATAATTAATTAATTAAAAAAATATGACACCAAATACACAAATGATAAAAGAAAGCAAAGGATAAGTTAACATCATAAAAATTAAAAACTATGATTCATTAGGTTAATGTGAATAAAAACCACAATGAGGGAACTCCCTGGCTGCCCAGTGGTTAGGACACTGCACTTTCACTGCCAAGGGCAGTGAAAGTTCAATCTCTGGTCAGGGAACTAAGATCCCACAAGCTGTGCAACGTGGCCAAAAAAAAAAAAAAAAATTCTTCATACCCACTAGGAAGGCTAGAATAGGCAAAGACAGATGATAACAAGTGCTGACAAGGATGTGGACAAATTTAGAACCCTCATACATTGCTGGTGGGATGGGTAAAATGGTGCAGCCTCTTTTGAAAACCATTTGGCAGTTCCTCAAAAGCTTAAACCCTGTATTACCATATGATCCAGCAATTCCACTCCTAGGTTTATACCCAGGAAAAATGAAAGCATGTGTTCACAAAAAACTTGTATTTGAATGTTCATTATCTTTAATAGCCAAAAGATGGAAAACCCCAACTGTCAATCAACTGATGAATGGATAAATAAAATGTGGCCTATCCATAGAAGGGAATATTATTCAACAATAAAGAAGAAAGAAGGTTGGATACATGAATGAAGTTTTCAAAATTATGCTAAGTGAAAGAAACCAGTCGCATTTTTTATACAACTAGAACAAAAAATCTTAACATTTGTATGGAGACACAAAAGACCCCGAATAGCCAAAGCAGTATTGAGGGAAGAAAACAGAGCTGGAGGAATCAGGCTCCCTGACTTCAGACTATACTACAAAGCTACAGTAATCAAGACAGTATGGTACTGGCACAAAAACAGAAATACAGATCAATGGAACAGGATAGAAAGCCCACAGATAAACCCATGCACCTGTGGTCAACTAATCTATGACAAAGGAGGCAAGGATATACAATGGAGAAAAGACAGTCTCTTCAATAAGTGGTGCTGGGAAAACTGGACAGCTACATGTACAAGAATGAAATTAGAACACTCCCTAACACCATACATAAAAATAAACTCAAAATGGATTAGAGACCTAAATGTAAGACCAGACACTATAAAACTCTTAGAGGAAAATATAGGAAGAACACTCTTTGACATAAATCACAGCAAGATCTTTTTTGATCCACCTCCTAGAGTAATGGAAATTAAAACAAAAATAAACAAAGGGGACCTAATGAAACTTAAAAGGTTTTGCAAAGCAAAGGAAACTACAAACAAGATGAAATGACAACCCTTGGAATGGGAGAAAATATTTGCAAACAAAGCAACGGACCAAGGATTAATCTCCAAAATATATAAATAGCTCATGCAGCTCAATATTAAAAAAACAAACAACCCAACCAAAAATGGGCAGAAGACTTAAATAGACATTTCTCTAAAGAAGACATACAGATGGCCAAGAAGTACATGAAAAGCTGCTCAACATCACTAATTATTAGAGAAATGCAAATCAAAACTACAATGAGGTATCACCTCACACCCGTTAGAATGGGCATCATCAGAAAATCTACAAACAAAAAATGCTGGAGAGGGTGTGGAGAAAAGGGAACCCTCCTGCACTGTTGGTGGGAATGTAAATTGCTACAGCCACCATGCAGAACAGTATAGAGGCTCCTTAAAAAGCTAAAAATAGAATTACCATATGACCCAGCAATCCCACTACTGGGCATATACCCAGAGAAAACCATAATGCAAAAAGATGCATGCACCCCAATGTTCATTGCAGCACTATTTACAATAGCCAGGTCATGGAAGCAACCTAAATGCCCATCGACAGACAAATGGATAAAGAAGATGCAGTAAATATATACAATGGAATATTACTCAACCATAAAAAGGAACAAAACTGGGTCATTTGTACAGACATAGATGGATCTAGAGACTGTCATACAGAATGAAATAAGTCAGAAAGAGAAAAACAAATATCATATATTAACGCATATATGTGCAACCTAGAAAAATGGTACAGATGAACCGGTTTGCAGGGCAGAAATAGAGACACAGATGTAGAGAACAAACATATGGACACCAAGGGGGGAAAGTGGCAGGGTGGTGGTGGTGGTGGGATGAATTGGGAGATTGGGATTGACATATATACACTAGTATGTATAAAATGGATAACTAATAAGAACCTGCTGTATAAAATAAATAAATGAATAATAACATTAAAAAAAAAAGCCAGTCACAAAGGGCCAAGTGTTGAATGATTTCATTTATATGAAATATATGAAATGTCCAGAATAGGTAACCATAGAAATAGAAATTAGATTAGTGTTAACTAGGGAATGGGGACAGAGGAGAATGAGAAGTAACTGCTAATGAGTATGGGGTTTCTATTAGAGGTGATGAAAATGTTCTAAAATTAGATCATTGTGATGGTGGCACAAGTGTGTAAATATGTTAAAAACCAATGGATTGCATACTTTAAAAGGATGGATTATATATGAATAAAGCTGTTATTAAAAATCAAATCAGATTGAGAAACATTTATTGAATAGTTGCTTTATTGTCTGTTTTTTTCTAAATATATTGGAAGCTCCAAATTAGAGTTCTATTGCATCCCCTAATGCACCTAGCTGAGAGATTAGAAATAAAAATTTTGTCACCCAATAATTTTTTATCAGTCAAATTTAAAGCATCTAAGAATGTCAGCTAGGCAAGGAATCAGGAAGTCAATTCACCTATTATAATTGAAAAAGTGATTTATGTATATTCCAACCAAATGAGATAAAGACAAATCAATACAATAAGAAGAAAGTTGGGGCAAAAATGACAGGGGAGTCTTCCCTTATCTGCTTTAAAATGTAAGTTAGAAGTCCAATTATGGATTATGTTTTCTCATGGGTTCTTTGGTTTGGGGGCTTCCTCAGTTATTCCACTTAAGATTTTTATCCCAGCCACAGGACTAGATCTTTTATTATTATTTTTAATTCTATGCCTTAGGTGAAATCTCTTGCCATGTTTGATGACCATCTAAATTAAATATTGATACTGTTCTGTTTCAACACTTCTAAAATTTTTTTATATGGTTGTGACGTTGTGCTAAAAGAATGATTAAACAAAAAATATTTCCACCTTCTACAAATAGATGTCTGCATAATAGAGAATTTTACTGGAAAGACTTGATATTATTTGCTGCCAATCTCGCTATATAATCCTCCACTTTCCCACTTGTGAATATCTTTTAATTATGCTTAAATTGATATATATGGTGTGAACTCATCTATGTAAAAATAATGTACATAGAAAAAAAACCTTAAGAAAACATTCCAAAATTTTTTAATGGTTATGCCATTTCTAGTTTAAAAAATCCCTGGAGATTTTTATTTTATTCTTCTACTTTTCTGTATTTCTAAATTAACCATAGTAACCATATATTTATTTTAAAAAATAATATTTAAAAATTTGCCACTGATACAAGCACTCAGATAATAAAATTCCTAAAAAAGCTGAATAAAATGTTTTAAAATCTTTTTTATTAAGCTAACAAGCAAGTAATGAAGTGCCCAGAGTTTGACAATGAAGCCAGAGTACAAATCAAGCATGAGGAGTGGGCACTGAAGACAGCTGCTGCTCTAAGGGTAACTGCTGATCCTTTCACTTACAGCCTTAAATTTCAGCAGCCACATGGAGGGACAGCCTTGAGCTTGAGCAAGGAAGGGGAACCCTGTAAGGCCATAACCTTCAAAGAAAGAGTGAACTAGAGAAAGAAAATATACCCAGAACAGGCAAAGTATAAGAAAACCTGCCTGTTCTGTCCTTGAATCTGGGTAAAGGGGGTAAACAATGTTCCTTGAGAATTCATAAAAAGCACATAGGTTTGCAGTTTACATTCACACCACTGGCATGCGTTCAGAAGGTCAGGCTTACTTGAAAGTGGCATTTCTTAGTTGTTATGGCCCCCAGGAGTTTGACAGAAGCAACTGAAAGCTGTCTTGGGAGGAATGCACTTTCAACATAGGTCACTAAGAATTTCCATGAATATAATCCAGATGAACATGGAGTCACAATAAATATACACATTCACACAAGCACAGACAAAACACATAAATAAATATTTCCTTGAATAAAATCAGCACAAGACCAAAAAACATATTTAGACTTCCAAAGATTTAAAATATTGGAGTTATCAGATGTGAAAATAACATGCATGTAAGTAAGAAGACACTATGAAAAAAGACCAAGACGATGTGGGGGAAAAAAATCTAGAAATCATGATTAAAATGAAATACTTGGGGAGAAAACACTTGGTGAATGAGTTAAATAACAGATTAGACATAGCTGAATAGAAAATTAACAAACTGAAAAATCAGAAAAAAATCACCCATAATGCAGTATAGGCAAATAAACAAAACATTACAAAGAGATAGAGTGAAGGAGAGACACTATATTTAAAGAGATAATGGTTTAGATTACCTAAAAAGTAATGACAGCTAGCCTGATGGCAAACAACTCAATATCAACAATGAGAGGGAGAAAACACAGGAATTAGCCCTTCAAAATACTGAGAGAGAAAATAACTAGTGATTTTGAATTGTATTCTCTTTCCAGAATATGAACAAAGATATTTTCAGAAAAACTAAAACTGTGTTTGCTACCAACAGAACTTCATCAGCAGAACTTCTAAAAAATTTATTTCAGGAAGAAGGATAATGGAAATATAAGTTGAAAGAAGAAATGATGAGTAAAAAAATTGGCAATATGCAGGTAAATCTAAATAAACATTGATTATCTGAAATAATGACAAGAATAATGCTAATATCCAATTTGTTAGGCTTCGAAAAAGAGAACTAAAATACTTCAATACAATAGCAGCATGTAAAATTACTGTTTGGGTTGATCAGAGTTAGCGTTCTAAGGTCCTTGAATTTTCTGGAAGGAGGATAAAGATATTAATTATCTTATGACTTTGGTATGTATGCATGTTAAAATTTCAAGAATAACATTAAAAGAATAGAAATCAAGAGTATAACTTCCAAGCCAGTGTAGGTTAAAAAATAGAATAAGAACGACAATCTCCTTTCCCTCCCACACACAAAACTCCACCAACCCAGAGGAAGAGGGAAAAAGAGAAGAAGAAGAAAAAAAGCATAGAAAAAGAGATAAATACAAAGCCAATGTTTAAATGAGATTTAAAAATACCTTCAATATAGTGCTTCCCTGGTGGCGCAGTGGTTGAGAATCTGCCTGCTAATGCAGGGGACACGGGTTCGTGCCCTGGTCTGGGAGGATCCCACATGCCGCAGAGCAACTAGGCCTGTGAGCCACAACTACTGAGCCTGTGCATCTGGAGCCTGTGCTCCACAACGAGAGGCTGCGACAGTGAGAGGCCCGCGCACCGCGACGAAGAGTGGCCCCCGCTTGCCACAACGAGAGGTAGCCCTCGCACAGAAACGAAGACCCAACACAGCAAAAATTAATTAATTAATTAATAAACTCCTACCCCCAACATCTTCTTAAAAAAAAAAAACCTTTCAATATATCAATAACGTATAGCAAAAATCACAATAAATGTAAATGAAATAAACTTAACTCTTAAAAGACAATGATTATGAATTTAGATTAAAAATTAATTCCTGCTATATGCTATTCATACAGGATATACGCAGTATTACCCTTAATATGAGATGAGAAGGACCTCTGATCTGGGCCCTATGCTACTCAAAATGTGGTTCTTGGACCAGTAGCTGCATGGAGTGCTTGTTAGAAATTCAGATTCTCAGGCCCTGACTCAGACCTAAAGATTAAAATTCTGCATTTTAATAAGATCCTCAGGTGATTCATACACACATTTATGTTTGAGAAGCACTGGTTAAGGGCACAGAAAATCATAAACAGTGCACAATTATATCAAAGACCACACGGGCACCTCTCTCATTGTTACAGTACTATCCATAATTGTAAACAACCACTCATACTGAACACCATTCAGGCCCCAGGAAAAGTGCTACTCCATATTTCTTGCCCTCTGCCCTTGAAACAAAAGGCCACTGTGTTCAAATGCTATGAAGATTTATGGGTTGTACTGTTGCTAGGGTGGAGCTTGTCACTGCTTCAGTGTGTGTAAGGGGGAGGGGGTAGAATGAGAAGAATTTTAGATTGAGATAAAATAGAACATATGAAAAAGAGCCTCAGGGGGAAAAAACTGAAAAAATAAAGAGAAAATCTTCAAAGAAGTAGTCTACTTACATTTTAAGGAATAGGAGATAATGCAAGTAGACTGACTTTTGTCAAGCATTACCCACATAAAATTATCAAGTATGATATTACAACCTTTTCCCTTCATGAAGATTTAATTATTGATCAAAAAATAAAATGTACAAGATAATTATTCTGATCAAATCCATAACTGTGGTAGATCACATGAAATCTCTGAAACTTGAAAATCTTTCCTAAATGAAAACATAATTACTGATTAAAGCAATTAGGATGTATGTGGGCCTCCATTTGTACTCTTGCCTCAGGCCCTGCAAATATTAGTGACAGGTCTAGCCATATATAAAACATAAGCATACAAAAGACTAAAAGTTATAGGATGGATATAAAAGGCAAAAAGATACAAAAGGCAAACATTAGCCAAAAGAAATCTTAATGGCTATCAGCAAAATGGAAACAAAACAGACTTTAAGTCACACACAATTTTTTTAAAAACACATAACATGTTCACATTTAAGTTTAAAAAATGAAGAATGCAATGCAGAAGATTGTCAGAAATAAACCAAAATTATACCATTACTTACACTAAAGTGGTAGGATTATGGGAACATTTCCCCTTTCTATTTTTCAAAATGTTTACATGATCTTTAGACAAATGTAACTAGTGCAATTAATGGCTTCTTCTTGTCTTTATTTTTTTACTTTTATTGTTTTTGCATGTAAGTGGGAAACAGCTAGGGGTAGAGTGGCCTTCCAGGTGTGAGGTGATCAGAGCTAGAGATTCAGGTGCTGTCATGGGGATGGGAAAGGAGGGAAAAAGGAAGGAGGTACTTCAAAAAATCAAGAAGAACGCCAATGTTCACTGCTGCATTATTCCCAATAGCCAAAAGGTGGAAACAACCCAAGTGTCAATCAAAAGATGAATGGATAAACAAAATATGGCTTATCCATAAAGTGGAATATTATTCAGCTGTGTAAAGGAACAAAGTTCTGTTACATGCTACAACATGGATGAAAAGATTACGCTAAGTGAAATGTCAGACATAAAATGACAAATACTCAATGACTCCACTTTATGAAATGTGTAACACAAGCAAATTCATAGAGACAGAAACAAAGTAGAATGGAGATTACCAGGGGCTGGAGGGAGAGGAGAATAGGGAGTCATTACTTAATGGTTACTGAGTCTCTGTTTGGGGCGATGAAAAATTTTTGGAAATAGTGGTGATGATTGACAACACAGTGAATTAATTAAAATGTAATTAAAATGCCACTGAACTGTACACTTAAAATGGTTAAAATGTCAAATTTTATGTTACACATGTGTCACCACAATAAAAACATTTACAAAGGTGGATCAGACAGATATAGAGAACAAACAAGTGGTTACCAGTGGGAAGCGGGAAGCGGGGGAGGGGCAGGGCAATAAAGAGGTAGGGAGTAAGAGGTACAAACTATTAGGTATAAAATAAGCTACAGGGATATGTTGTACAACATGGAGAATATAGCTAACATTTTATAATACCTATAAATGGAGTATAACCTTCAAAAATTGCGAATCACTGTACTGTACACCTGCAACATGTAACATTGTACAACAGCTATACTTCAATTAAAAAAATAAAGTGGGTTTTTTGTAGACAACAACAACAGCAACAAAAATGGAGCAGAAGGATTCAGTGATGCTTCAATCTAGAGGATAAAGGAGGGAGTTCAGGCATCAAAACAAAGGACTGATTTCATAAAGAGCTTGTTGGCAAAGATCTCCTGTTCTCCAATTCATCCCTTTTCTTGGAAGCCACCAAACCAAGATGTATAAAGTATACCCCCTGCCAGTTGGCTGTCATGGGAGAAGCAGGCCCTGATGTCTTTAATGACAGAGTTATTCTACCCATGGACTAGAAGAATAATGAGGAGTTCTGAAATTATGCTCAAGTCAAGAAATAACACTTAGCACATATTTGAAAAATGTAAAAAAGAGTAGCTCAGAGACATCATTGAGTACCAAAAGAGAAGTCAAGAAGAACAGTCACAGATTCAACAATTTGGATTAAAATAAGATAAAGGAACTAAAATGTTTTATAAAACTAGAAGATAAAAACGAAATACAGAAACGTTTGCTGATTAAGAAGGTGATACTTACAAACATTTGTGTTGCAAAATTTCTTTTTAGGATAGACAGTTATATCAAAGTAAACCTGCATTGTATATGGGCAAGCAATTAGATCTGTAATATATATGGATAGGGAATTAAATCGCAAGTGGAAGCCCAGAAAATAAAGGCTAACATGAGGCATACATCTGGAAAAGGGACCATCCACTGACCAGGAAGATGTCGATCATCTCCGAGTCCTGGAAGCCCTTATGAGTTTGCCACCAGCTACGTCCCCAAAATAGCTACTGATGGGTTGGAGGGAATTTAGAGAAAAGTGACCAGAAGGATTAAGGGACTGTTGGGAATGATTCATAAAACTGAAAAATCCTGGAACACTTTCTGTAACTAAGCAAACAGGCAGAGGATGAAAGGTAGGGATGGAAGCATCGCCACCACTAAAAAGTGCTGGAGAGTTGTAAACAACGAGGAAAGAGAAGAGTGTTTAGGGAATTCCCTGGTGGTCCAGTGGTTAGGACTCCAAACTTTCACTGCTGAGGGTGTGGGTTCAAATCCCTGGCCGGGGAGTCGGGGAACTAAGATCCCACAAACCGCGCACCACCACCAAAGGAAAAAAAAAAGTGTTTATGTTAATAAGGGATGTACACATCTTCAGAATTAATAAGTGGAGAACTCAGTACTAATATCAAGACATATTTTCTAATTATCCCAACTCTAACTGGAATATATTTGGGTTTTAAGCTATTAAAAAAGATGTCTTTTGGGGACTTCCCTGGTGGTGCAGCAGTTAAGAATCCATCTGCCAATGCAGGGGACACAGGTTTGAGCCCTGGTCCAGGAAGATCCCACATGCCACGGAGCAACTGGGCCTGTCTGTCACAACTACTGAGCTTGCATTCTAGAGCCAGCGAGCCACAACTACTGAGCCCACATGCCACAACTACTGAAGCCTGTGCACCTAGAGCCCGTGCTCCGCAACAAGAGAAACCACTGCAATGAGAAGCCCACGCACCGCAACAAAGGCCCAATGCAGCCAAAAAAAAAATGTCTTTAGGATCTAACTGTATAGCTCATGCCCTCTACTATACTACCAATCACGTGATATGGTAACACTATATACATATAGACCCCAAATACCTAACATATATGAATTAAAAGCAGGATAGAAGTACATTAAAGTGTAACAGATACATACATTTGATATGTATGAAAAAAATCTGTAAGGAAATACATTAAATTATCAACAGTAATTATGTCTGGGTGGTAACTTTATGAATCATTGTTATTTTCTTTTTTTACCATTTGCCATTTTGAGAAGACAATGAGAATATATGCAACTGGGTGGGGGTAAAGTTTGCTTTTCAAAACTAGCCTTCTATGTCTCTTCTCTCATTTCTTTTTCAACATGCTATTGTGGGGATGATGCAGAAGCAGGTCTTCTCAGGTAGGAGGCGTTCCACGCTCTTAAATACGGCCTACAGGCATAGTTTTCATGAAACAGTACTGAGTTTTGGTGTTCGCAGGCAGAATACCCTGGAAGATATGGGTCTGCCTCCTTTCCATCCTTCAGACCTTCTAAAGTGTGAGACACCATCAAGATGCTCTGTGGACCCATTAAGAATGATCCTTCACTTGGCAGAGATTAATAACTCCCTTGAGGACCTGAGCCTGCTCATCTTAGCTGGCCACCATGGTGCTCATTTCAGAAAACAAAACAAAACAAAACAAAACATTGTGATTCCTAGTCAGAGGAACTTATTTTCGACGGATTCCTTGTCCATTGATGTTCTATTCTGTTGTCACACAGCACAACAAATCACATTCAAACATAATAATGTCAAATCACTGTTACCCCACTGCAGAACCCGTGACAAGCCACCCTCATGGCCTTTCTAGAACCCAATCAGTATTTCATGCCTGTACAGCCAGAAAGAGAGCCCCTTTGTTAACAGGGAAGAAGCAACTGGTCTTATTTTTTCACTCTGGTCCTTTTTCCTGGTCCTGGGTCCAGTTATTTCATCTTTATACTTCACTAGTGCAGGCCCATCCAGTCCGGATACCCTGTTCTCTTATGACAGCTTTCTCTGACTTTTATTTCTGAACTTCTGTATTAAAACTTCATCACATTTCAAATGGAGCCAAAAAGCACACACAGTAGTTAGTAAGAGCGATGGGCATAATTCTTCAAGGGATTCATGATGGCTACAGCATCAAGGTAAAGCTTCTTTTTCTTTGATACTGGGGAACACACACAGATTCTTATAATCCCCTCTCCCTTTTCCAAGTTCCACAAAACAAGCAGAATGTGATCACTTCCACCACTTTGTTCAAAACTTGCAACGAGAGGAATAAAAATGAAATGACCCAGCTTTATGATTTGCACTACAGAATGGAAGCACATACTACTTAGGTAATGGGAGACGACTTGGAAATCCCTGATGGCAGCCTGGCAGGTGCAACATTGCCAAGTAACTCCAAATAGGAGCCCCATAAAACCAGAGTTCATTCAGATGTATATATTTTTTGCTCCCAACCAAATGCTTTTGAATGAATTAGGAACCAGACCCCCCCTTGACAAACTTTTCCTTCTGGTGCAAGGCAAACAGAAACTTTACTTTTCTTAGAAGCTGTGAACAGACTTAAGTGATTTAAAAGAACACTAATTGCTCTCTCTCTAACTATGGGAATGAAAGGAGAGGAAACCACCTTCCACCCCAAACTTCCAACAGATCTATACCTGGTGAGGTTTATTATGCAACAAAGTCTCCCTTGATAAGGTTATTCTAGAATAAATTCTCTCCCAGTAGAACTGTTACCTAATAAAGTGTCTTCATCACATTTATTCCACACCCCACTGGCTCTGCTGCAGGTGGAGGGTTTAATTCCTGTCATTCGTTGCCAGTGTGCATCAGGGAGTCTCCACGAACAGCTTGCAGCCTTAACCATCACACCATTGTTTTGCTCAAGTCAGTATGCGGTATTAAGATGCACAGTGAGGTTCAAAATTAGACAAAGTTGGAATGCCATCTGGGATCATCCTCAAACTCTTTTCACTAAATACAGAGAGGCAATCTTGAACCACAAACCTTCTGCTGCTCGAGAAGATGCACTCAGTCTGTCTGCACCGACACAGTGAAGTGGGTGATCACAGAAACTTAAGGCAGGCAGAAACCTTAGGTCTCTTTTCCTCTCACTCACTCAGATCACATCCACACTCCGCTAACTGGTCCGTGGTCCGTCTTCCTATAATCTAGGACCGCTCTGACCTGTGCCATGCCAAAGCCACAGGGATCTGTTGAAACACACATCTGATGAAGTCACTCCTCTAATTCAACGTTTAAAGACTTCCTCAAAGCTTTCAGGAAAAAAAGCTAATCTCCATAACATGTAAATCTTTCTTTCCAAATCTGTGCTGTAATTTTATGTCTGTTTACATACCTCTCTCCTAGATGTAAGTTTCATAGAGTCAGGGATCCCACCTTGTGCATCGTTGCCTTCTGGGTCCCGAACACAATGGCAAGTCACCCAATATTATTTGATAAATGAGAGAATGAATGAATCTAGCTTAACTGCCCCTTCTACAGACTAGCCTAAAAGTTACATGACTTTCCAAGGTGCTCATAACAAGTAAAAAGCTTAGACATGCCTCCCTGCCTCCCAGGATACCATATTGTCCTCAAATACAGGCATTCCCATCTCTCAAAACCTGGGCAACCACTCTGGAAAGATCAGAAAATGCTGCTCTGCATTTAAAGGGGAACCAGAAACTAAAGATGTGTCTGCCACAAATGTGAAGTCCTTCTGCCCCTACTTATCATTTCTGTCATTCTTATGTTAAGTCTATTAGCCAGACTTGTTCAAATCTCTTCCTATTACATATAATTACAACAGGATTCTGTCCACCTAACGTTCAACAAAGATTTGTTGAGTTTCACCATGTACAAGGTACGGCTTTAGGTTCTGGAAATACCAGGATGGATAAGTTATGTTCCTGGTCTCAAAAAGGTACAGCCGGGCTTCCCTGGTGGTGCAGTGGTTGGGAGTCCGCCTGCCAATGCGGGGGACATGCGTTCATGTCCCGGTCCGGGAAGATCCCACATGCCACAGAGCGGCTGGGCCCGTGAGCCATGGCCGCTGAGCCTGCGTGTCCGGAGCCTGTGCTCTGCAACGGGAGAGGCCACAACAGTGAGAGGCCCGCGTACCACAAAACAAAAAAGAAGGTACAGCCTAGTTGAGGAGACAAGCATGCAGACAAATAATCGCAATACTTTGTGATTAGAGGCCTGCACAGGATACAGAGAATATTTTAGCACTTACAAAGATACAATCATTGTCATTTGTGCTTCCTCCACTGTGATTTTCCTGTGGGTAAGGACTAGGTCCTTCCTCTCGTTTCCTCCTCTGAGTCTAGCACATAGTAGGCACTCAGCCAATATGTGATTGACTAACTGATACACTGCTGGCATAAGACAATGCGGGGCTTACTCTGCATAGAGGTTGTATCTCGGAAAACTTTAGGAAGGAGATGCTTGTGTTGGATTTTAATGGATGATTCGTCCCCTACCTGGTGGATAAAATGAGAGAGGGAGGAAGAGCAGGTAAGTGTGAAACAGCAAGCTGTGTTTCCAGGGTGCGTGCAGCCTGGGCTGTGGGCTGCTGTGGGAGGTGAGGTTGGAGAATTAGGCCATGCAGACCCTGTCGGGCCTTGTGAGCCTTCCTATTGAGTCTGAACTTGATCCTCCAGGCAGTGGGAAGCCACTGGAGGACAAGCAAATCTGTAAATGAGAGACACAGTAATGCAGTTCAGTCAGTGGAGAGGTCCCATATGTGCAATTAATTTCCAGAATATGCTTTCTTATTAAAAACTGGTTTAACTCTGCATTTCAGTCTGCCAGGTATCCTCAGACTCTGTGAGGTTCCCAGGAACAATAAAGACACCTCCTTAGCTATTAAAAGAGAATATAGTAAAGAAAGTTTCCTTTTCATTCTGAGCTACAACAACTATCAGGTTAATTTTCCCTACCATGGGTAAAATGGTTTCTTATTTGCCTAACGTAATTCTATCTCAGAGTAAGAATCACATCTCAGAATTTAGGAGGAATCAATGGTTACTTGCAGAATGGCAGTCCAGATACTTGGTGAACTGAGTCTCCCGTTGGTGTTTCCTTCCCCACTGTGGAGAAGGTAATTCAGATAAATAAGTGGTCTAGTCATGACATTTTCTGCAAATAATTAAACACGACACTTCTTTTGGCTTGGTTTACTTTTTAAATGCAAAATCCACTCTGATTTGCAAATTGCTCCAATTACATCGGTGTCATGCATTTTGTGCAGGCTTTAGAGTACCTGTTGCTAAGTCAGTGGTTGGTGGGAGCTCTTTTTAACTACCCAGAGGCATATTCTCAAATTCATTTCAGAATAATAAGATGTTTAAATATTTATCTCTTTCCAATAACTGGATAGGCCTAGGCTCTTCATTTTAATAAATTCTGTTCAAATAATGTTGAGTCACGGCTTAGAATATACTGGCACTGAATTTCCCTTACAGTAATGATATTCATATTAGAGACCCACATTTTAGCCCTAGCTCTGCCACTAACCCTCGACTTTGGGCAAATCGCATGACCACTCGTGAATTCCTTTTGATAATTTTGAAGTTTTCATTCTAGCTCTAAAATTTTGAGTATGTCTTAAGAGCTCTGATTAGTACAAGAAAGTAGAAATGAAATAGTTGCAGAACTACAAATTGTGGCTGGAGAAACTGACATTTATGATGTGTAGCTATTCCTTGTCAGTAACTCCAAGCAGTCAGAAACAGTCTTATTTTAGAAGAAATATAAAATCTTAATATAGATACACTTATTTATTCAACAAATATTTATTGAAGACCCATTATATGCTAGGCTGGGAATTCAATGACAAAAAAAGAGAAAAAATTCCCAGTCTCCATGAGTCAAGCTGAGAAAGCAGACAATTTTAGACAAGAAATGACAATCAACCAGAATAAGTATTATCATGCGATGCTGGCTATGATGACAAAACACACAGCTCAGCTCTATCCTGGGCTACAAGTCCAGGAAGGCTTCCCTGCCGATATACTGTCGAAACTGAGACTATTCACGGCTGTGGCTTTTATTTGGGAAATCATATTGAATAGAGCATGCAATGAAAATATTTATTTGTCCCAGGCCCACACTAAGAGTTTAAGACTAAAAGAGCTTATGAAGAGGAATTTGAGTACATCTCATAAATGCCCCCACCCCCCAGTTTTTATTGATCATTTGATCATAAATCTACTGACTCACAAGGGGATTCTTCTCTTGAATCACAGGGTATGGGTAATAACATTATTATTTAAGAAATAATCATTCCTTGTCTTTCTATATCTAAGATCCTTCACAGCTGATCAAAGGCTATTTAATAGGTGTATAGAAGGGCTCCAGAATGATTTATTGATTGATGATGGGTTTTAATGTTTCAGTCTTTTCTCATCTTTAATCTCTCTTTATCCCAATATCTGCAGGACAGGAATTATACTGAGCTGCTGTTTGACTTCAGAGGTATGGAAAGTCCCCTCTATAACAGATGTCATGTTTCCAGGATGGATCTGATTGCAAATATTCTGTCTTGTGGCCAACACAATTATGTTCAAATTCATCATACCATGAGTTATGAGATTTGGTTTGGAAATATAGTCACCATATGTTACAGACACATGTGAACAGGGTAAGAGGGTGCACTCCTTTCAGGCGTCCAGGAGATCCTATGTCATATCAAAGGAGAATCATAAAGAGATTAAATATTTTGAACTTAAAATTAATTCATGCTGGCAGAGCTTCAAGATGGTGGAGGAGTAAGACGTGGAGATCACCTTTCTCCCCACAAATACATCAAAAATACATCTACATGTGGAACAGCTCCTACAGAACACCTACTGAATGCTGGCAGAAGACCTCAGGCTTCCCAAAAGGCAAGAAATTCCCCCACGTACCTGGGTGGGGCAAAAGAAAAAACAGAGACAAAAGAATAGGGACAGGACCTGCACCTGGGAGAGAGCTGTGAAGGAGGAAAGGTTTCCAAACACTAGGAAGCCCCTTCCCTGGCAGATATGTGGGATGGCGGGGGGGAAGCTTCGGAGCCATGGAGTAGAGTGCAGCGACAGTGATGCAGAGGGAAAAGCGGAGAGATTCCCGCATAGAGGATCAGTACCGACCAGCACTCACCAGCCCGAGAGGCTTGTCTGCTCACCCCCCAGGGTGGGTGGGGACTGGAAGCTGAGGCTCCAGCTTTGGAGGTCAGACCCCAGGGAAAGGACTGGGCTTGGCTGCGTGAACACAGCCTGAAGGGGGCTAGTGCACCACAGCTAGCCAGGAGGGAGTCTGGGAAAAAGTCTGGACTTGCCTAAGAGGCAAGAGACCATTGTTTTGGGGTGCGTGAGGAGAGGGGATTAAGAGCACTGCTTAAAGGAGCTCCAGAGATGGGCACAAGCTGCGGCTATCAGTGTGGACCCCAGAGATGGGCATGAAATGCTAAGGCTGCTGCTGCAGCCACCAAGAAGCCTGTGCGCAAGCACAGGTCACTATCCACACCTCCCCTCCCGGGAACCTGTGCCTCCCGCCACTGCCAGGGTCCCGTGATCCAGGGACAACTTCCCCAGGAGAACGCACGGTGCGCCTCTGGCCTCTGCTGCCTCAGGCTCGCCCCGCATTCTGTACCTCTCCCTCCCCCTGACCTGAGTGAGCCAGAGCCCCTGAATCAGCTGCTACTTTAAACCTGTCCTGTCTGGGCAGGGAGCAGACGCCCTCAAATGACCTACATGCAGAGGCGGGGGCTAATCCAAAGCTGAACCCCAGAGGCTGTGCAAACAAAGAAGAGAAAGGGAAATCTCTCCCAGCAGCCTCAGGACCAGCAGATTAAATCTCCACAGTCAAACTGATGTACCCTTCATCTGTGGAATTCCTGAATAGACAACGAATCATCCGAAATTGAGGAGGTGGACTTTGGGAGCAACTGTAGACTTGGGGTTTGCTTTCTGCATCTAATTTGTTTCTGGTTTTATGTTTATCTTAGTTTAGTATTTAGAGCTTACTATCTTGGTAGATTTGTTTATTGATTTGGTTGCTCTCTTCCTTTTTCTTTTCTAATGTATATATTTTTTTCCTTTTTCTCCTTTTGTGACTGTGTATGTGTATGCTTCTTTGTGTGATTTTGTCTGTAGAGCTTTGCTTTTACCATTTGTCCTAGGGTTCTGTTGGTCTGGGGTTTTTTTGTGTAGTTTTTAGCACTTCTTATCATTGGTGGATTTGTTTTTTGGTTTGGTTGCACTCTCATTCTTTTTATTACTTTTTAATTATTTTTATTTTTAATTTTTTAATTTAATAACTTTATTTTATTTTATTTATTTTACTTTCTTGATTTCTTTCTTTATTTATCTTCCTTTTCTTCTGAGTCATGTGGCTGACAGAGTCTTGGTGCTCCAGCCAAGGGTCAGGCCTGAGCCTCGGAGTTGGCAGAGCCGAGTTCAGGACATTGGTGCACCAGAGACCTCCCGGCCCAACGTAATATCAAATGGCAAAAGCTCTCTCAGAGATCTCATCTCAATGCTAAGACCCAGCTCCACTCAACGATCAGCAAGCTACAGTGCTGGACACCCTATGCCAAACAATGAGCAAGAGAGGAACACAACCCCATCCATTAGCAGAGAGGCTGCCTAAAATCATAATAAGTTCACAGACACACCAAAACACAGCCCTTGATGCTGTCCTGCCCACCAGAAAGGCAAGATCCAGCCTCATCCACCAGAACACAGGCACCAGTCCCCTCCACCAGGAAGCCTACACAACCCACTGAACCAACTTCAGCCACTGGAGGTAGACACCAAAAACAACAGGAGCTACGAAGCTGCAGGCTACAGAAAGGAGACCCCAAACACATTAAGTTAAGCAAAATGAGAAGACAGAGAAATGCACAGAACATGAAGGAGCAAGGTAAAAACCCACCAGACCAAACAAATGGAGGGGAAACAGGCAGTCTACCTGAAAAAGAATTCAGAGTAATGATAGTAAAGATGATCCAAAATCTTGGAAATAGAATGGAAAAAATACAAGAAACGTTTATCAAAGACCTAGAAAAATTAGACAGCAAACAAACAATGATGAGCAACACAATAAATGAAATTAAAAATTCTCTAGGAAGAATCAATAGCGGAATAACTGAGGCAGAAGAACGGATAAGCGACCTGGAAGATAAAATAGTGGAAATAACTACTGCAGAGCAGAATAAAGAAAAAAGAAGGAAAAGAATTGAGGACAGTCTCAGAGACCTCTGGGACAACATTAAACACACCAATTTAGAATTATAGGGGTCCCAGAAGAAGAGAAAAAGAAAGGGACTGAGAAATATTTGAAGAGATTATAGTTGAAAAATTCCCCAGTATGGGAAAGAAAATAGTCAATCAACTGCAGGAAGCGCAGAGAGTCCCATATAGTATAAATCCAAGGAGAAACACACCAAGACACATATTAATCAAACTATCAAAAATTAAATACAAAGAAAAAATATTAAAAGCAGCAAGGGAAAAGCAACAAATAACATACAAGGGAATCCCCGTAAGGTTAACAGCTGATCTTTCAGCAGAAACTCTGCAAGCCAGAAGGGAGTGGCAGGCCATATTTAAAGTGGTAAAAGAGAAAAACCTACAACCAAGATTACTCTATCCAGCAAGGATCTCATTCAGATTTGACGGGGAAATTAAAACCTTTACAGACAAGCAAATGCTAAGAGAAATCAGAACCATCAAACCTGCTTTACAACAAATCCTACAGAAACTTCTCTAGGAATGAAACACAAGAGAAGGAAAAGCCATACACTAACAAGCCCAAAACAACTAAGAAACTGGTAATAGGAGCACACATATAGATAACTACCTTAAGTGTAAATGGATTAAATCCTCCAACCAAAAGACATAGACTGGCTGAATGGATACAAAAACAAGTTCCATATATATGTTGTCTATAAGAGACCCACTTCAGACCTAAGGACACATACAGACTGAAAGTGAGGGGGTGGAAAAAGATATTCCATGTAAGTGGAAATCAAAAGACAGCTGGAGTAGCAATTCTCATATCAGACAAAATAGACGTTAAAATATAGACTACTACAAGAGGGAAAGAAGGACACTACATAATGATTAAGGGATCAATCCAAGAAGAAGATATAACAATTGTAAATATTTATGCACCCAACATAGGAGCGCCTCAATACATAAGGCAAATGCTAACAGGCAAAAAAGGGCAAATCGACAGTAACACAATCATAGTAGGGGACTTTAACACCCCAGTTTCACCAATGGACAGATCATCCGAAATAGAAATAAGTGAGGAAACACAAGCTTTAAATGACACGTGAAACAATATCAACTTAATTGAAAATTAAAGGATATTCCATCCAGAAACAACAGAATACACTTTCTTGTCAAGTGCTCATGGAACATTCTCCAGGACACCTAATATCTTGGGTCACAAATCAAGCCTTGGTAAATTTAAGAAAATTGAAATTGTATCAAGTATCTTTTCTGACCACAACGCTATGAGACTAGATATCAATTACAGGAAAAAAATCTGTAAAAAATACAAACACATGGAGGCTAATCAATACACTACTAAATAACCAAGAGATCACTGAAGAAATCAAAGAGAAAATTTAAAAATACCTATAAACAAATGACAATGAAAACACGACAGCCCAAAACCTACGGGATGCAGCAAAAGCAGTTCTAAGAGGGAAGTTTATAGCAATACAATCCTACCTCAAGAAACAAGAAACGTCTCAAATAAACAACCTAACCTTACACCTAAAGCAATTATAGAACAAAGAAAACAAAAACCCCAAAGTCAGCAGAAGGAAAGAAATCATAAAGATCAGATCATAAATAAATAAAACTAAAAGCTGGTTCTTTGAGAAGATAAACCAAATTGATAAACCATTAGCCAGACTCATCAAGAAAAAAAGGGAGAAGACTCAAATCAATAGAATCAGAAATGAAAAAGGAGCAGTAACAACTGACACTGCAGAAACACAAAGTTCATGGGAGACTACTACAAGCAACTATATGCCAATACAATGGACAACCTGGAAGAAATGGACAAATTCTTACAAAAGCACAACTTTCTGATACAGAAACAGGAAGAAATAGAAAATATAAGCAGACCAATCACGGGCACTGAAATGGAGACTGTGATTAAAAATCTTCCAACTGGGCTTCCCTGGTGGTGCAGTGGTTGAGAGTCCACCTGCCGATGCAAGGGACATGGGTTCGTGCCCCGGTCCGGGAAGATCCCACATGCCGCAGAGCGGCTGGGCCCGTGAGCCATGGCCACTGAGCCTGCGCGTCCGGAGCCTGTGCTCCCTATCAAACATTTAGAGGAGAGCTAACACCTATCCTTCTTCAAAGTCTTCCAAAATATAGCAGAGGGAGGAACACTCCCCAACTCATTCTACGAGGCCACCATCACCTTGATACCAAAACCAGACAAAGGATGTCACAAGAAAGAAAACTACAGGCCAATATCACTGATGAACATAGATGCAAAAATCCTCAACAAAATACTAGCAAACAGAATTCAACAGCACATTAAAAGGACCATACACCATGATCAAGTGGGGTTTATCCCAGGAATGCAAGATTCTTCAATATATGCTAATCAATCAATGTGATACACCATATTAACAAATTGAAGAATAAAAACCATATGATCATCTCAATAGATGCAGAAAAAGCTTTTGACAAAATTCAACACCCATTTATGATAAAAACTCTCCTGAAACTAGGCATAGAGAGAACTTACCTCAACATAATAAAGGCCACATATGACAAACCCACAGCCAACATCGTTTTCAATGGTGAAAAACTGAAAGCATTTCCACTAAGATCCAGAAGAAGACAAGGTTGCCCACTCTCACCACTGTTATTCAACACAGTTTTGGAAGTTTTAGCAACAGCAATCAGAGACAGCAAAGAAATAAAAGGAATCCAAATCAGAAAAGAAGAAATAAAACTGTCACTGTTTGCAGATGACATGATACTATACATAGAGAATCCCAAAGATGCTACCAGAAAACTACTAGAGGTAATCAATGAATTTGGTAAAGTAGCAGGTTATAAAATTAATGCACAGAAATCTCTTGCATTCCTATACATGAATGATGAAAAATCTGAAATAGAAATTAAGGAAACAGTCGCATTTATCATTGCAACAAAAAGAATAAAATACCTAGGAATAAACTTACCTAGAGAGACAAAAGACCTGTATGCAGAGAACTATAAGACACTGATGAAAGAAATTAAAGATGATATAAACAGATGGAGAGATATACCATGTTCTTGGATTGGAAGAATCAACACTGTGAAAATGACTATGCTACCCAAAGCAATCTGCAGATTCAGTGCAATCCCTATCAAACTACCAATGGCATTTTTCACAGAGCTAGAACAAAAACGTTCACAAT
The DNA here is from genome assembly GCF_000442215.2 of Lipotes vexillifer. NCBI lineage: Eukaryota > Metazoa > Chordata > Mammalia > Artiodactyla > Lipotidae > Lipotes > Lipotes vexillifer. The sequence continues at coordinate 1,907,242 of NW_006786333.1, forward strand.
TTGTATGCAAACACATAGCTGAAGCAATCTTGAGAAAGAAAAACGGAGCTAGAGGAATCAGGTTCCTGGACTTCAGACTATACTACAAAGCTACAGAAATCAAGACAGTATGGTACTGGCACAAAAACAGAAATATAGATTAATGGAACAGAATAGAAAGCCCAGAGATAAACCCACAAACATGTGGTCACCTTATCTTTGAAAAAGGAGGCAAGAATATACAATGGAGAAAAGACAGCCTCTTCAATAAGTGGTGCTGGGAAAACTGGACAGCTACATATAAAAGAATGAAATTAGAACACTCCCTAACACCATACACAAAAATAAACTCAAAATGGATTGAACATCTAAATGTTAGGCCAGACACTATAAAACTCTTAGAGGGCTTCCCTGGTGGCGCAGTGGTTGAGAGTCCGCCTGCAGATGCAGAGGACACGGGTTCGTTCCCCGGTCCGGGAGGATCCCACATGCCACGGAGCGGCTGGGCCCGTGCGTCCAGAGCCTGTGCGCCGCAACAGTGAGAGGCCCAAGTACCGCAAAAAAAACAAAAAACAAAAAAAAAAAATAAAAAAGAAACTCTTAGAGGAAAACATAGGCAGAACACTCTGTGACCTATATCACAGCAAAATCCTTTTTGACCCACCTCCTAGAGAAATGGAAATAAAAACAAAAATAAACAAATGGGACCTAATGGATCTTAAAAGCTTTTGCACAGGAAAGGAAACCATAAACAAGTCGAAAAGACAACCCTCAGAATGGGAGAAAATATTTGCAAATGAAGCAACTGACACAGGATTAATCTCCAAAATATACAGGCAGCTTATGCAGCTCAATATCATAAAAACAAACAACCGAATCCAAAAATGGGCAGAAGGCCTAAATAGAAATTTCTCCAAAGAAGATATACAGATTGCCAACAAACACATGAAAGGATGCTCAACATCACTAATCATTAGATGAATGCAAATCAAAACTGCAATGAGGTATAACCTCACACCAGTCAGAATGGCCATCATCAAAAATCTACAAACAATAAATGCTGGAGAGGGTGTGGAGAAAAGGAAACCCTCTTGCACTGTTGGTGGGAATGTAAATTGATACAGCCACTATGGAGAACAGTATGGAGGTTCCTTAAAAAACTAAAACTACCATATGAGTAAAGCCATAATTCAAAAAGAGTCATGTACCACAATGTTCACTGCAGTTCTATTTACAATAGGCAGAATATGGAAGCAACCTAACTGTCCATCGATAGATGAATGGATAAAGAAGATGTGACACATATATACAATGGAATATTACTCAGCCATAAAAAAGAAATGAATTTGAGTTATTTATAGTGTGGTGGATGGACCTAGAGTGACTGTCATACAGAGTGAAGTAAGTCAGAAAGAGAAAAACAAATACTGTATGCTAACACATATATATGGAATCTAAAAAACAAAAAAAGGTTCTGAAGAATGTAGGGGCAGGAAAGGAATAAAGATGCAGATTTAGAGAATGGACTTGAAGACATGGCGAGGGGGAAGGGGAAGCTGGGATGAAGTGAGAGAGTGCCATGGACATTATATACACTACTAAATGTAAAATAGATAGCGAGTGGGAAGCAGCATATAGCACAGGGAGATCAGCTTATTGCTTTGTGTCCACCTAGAGGGGTGGGATAGGGAGGGTGGGAGGGAGACTCAAGAGGGAGGAGATATGGGGATATATGTTTATGTATAGCTGATTCACTTTGTTATACAGCAGAAACTAACACACATTGTAAAGCAATTATACTCCAATAAAGATGTTAAAAAAAAAAAAAGAAAGAAAGCACAATATCCTAGCAATTACAGATTTTCCTTTAGGACACATATTTTATGCTAGGACACATCCTCTGTAAACAGTCAAACAACATCACCCTGCTAATGAGTAGAAAACAGATCAAATCATCCTAATCTGTTCTTGGCAAATTAAGTCTAAGTGCAGACGGAACTTTCCACTGTGACTCTATACACGTTTGTCACTGAATCTGACTTTTCCAAAACATCTCTAAGTGGGAATGCTTGGGCTTGACATTAATAGCTCTTTGACTTGAAATAGCTCTTTTCCTAATAACTCCTTTTCACAACCAATGAGAGAAAGGAAGCCAGAAGGAAGCCATATATTTAAAAGGGCTAATGAATAATAGAATTTTAGTTTGAAAGTTTTATAACTTCTAAGGTAATAACAGTGTCTAACTTACTTTATAGATGAGAAAGATCACAGAAATTGCCCCCTTTTTAGTGCCCGTGCCTTGATGTACTGTTTCTTGGTTTCATATTATTATTCAGGACTTGCTTTATTATTTAATCTTTCTTACTTCTTTGTCTTTTCTTTCCAATTAGATCAAAGGTTCTTTGAGGGCAGGGACTGTGTTCTTCTTCCAGGATACCCTGGAAGTTTGCAACTATTAGGCCTTCAATGAATATTTACTAAGGGCTATGAGTAGTTCAAAAACCCAGAAACAAATTAGCTACAGAACTACACACTATGATGATTAAAAATGTTTCAAATGATGATTCTCAAACTTTAACATGCACAAGAACCATAAGGGAAGCCTATTAAAATCGTAGATTCCCAAATCTCATTCCCAAAGACTCTTATGTTTCAAATCATTTCCTGTTATCATTATTAGGAGAAGGAGTAAATCAAATTTAGGAAAGATGAGACATACCAGGGCCTGGGACTGCACTGATGTGTCTTGCAGAGAAAGGACTTGACATAAGGTAAGGCAGCTTTGTCCTTCCTCAGGGATACCCCACCCCCAATACGCCCTGCGTTCTTTCCTTCCATAAATACTTATTGTATGCCCACCAATGGCCAAGTATTAGGGCCTGGATTTAAACTGGTCAACAAGATGTATCAGATGCTTTGATATCAGAGCACTTAGATTCTACTTGGGGGGATGGCAGGCAAGAGACAAGTAAACTTTAAGATAATTTCAGATATTGTTAAGTATTATAAGGAAAATAAAACAGGCTGGTATGATAGAGAATGACTCGTGAGAAGGGGGCTATTTAAAGAGTGTGGTACACAAGAAGATGATATGTGATCTGAGGACTAAATGACCATAAGGAATCAACCATGCAAAAGATCTTAAGTGAGAGCTTTCCAGGGAGATGAAACAGCAAGTGCAAAGGTCCTGAGGCAGAATGAGTGTCCAAGGATCAGCAAGGAGGCCAGAATGCCTGAAACTTGAGAGGGAGCTAGGTCAGACCATCTGCTAGGTACAATCTGGGCTTTGGCATAAAAGTATCTTGGGATTACTCCTGTGGGAAGGTGGAGGAATACTCCTGGTTTCAGAATTAAGGAAGGTTAACTATTCAGTAAATGTTAAAATAGTTTAACTTCTCCAGTTAAAAACACCCACGTTATTGAAACTCTTCTCCCATAAAACACAGTTCATTTCATGATTCCATTTGGTTGATGCTTTGTGATAACACAGTTTTGTCATCATTGGCAGATTACATTTTGTAATACTTGAGCACTGAAAATAAGCTCACTTTAAATTTCTTTGAGATCCAAATTATTTATCATTCATTGGGTGCCTCAAATATTATACAACAGGGTCTAATAAATGGTGTAAACTTATATTTGAGAATGTATATACCTCTCTAAAGGAAGAATTCTTATGCCATAATTTCAACATAAGTTATATGGCATATACCTTTTTTTCCGGTTTTGAATTACTTTTCAACTCTTGCATTGACTTGTATTATCATTCCAACTGGACATCTACCAATTAATAATGATAGTACTATTACCTCTAAGCAGTTTGGTTTTGTCTGAATAACTGAGTGCTTAAGGAAAGAAAGAACCAAGGGCAAGCATGTCACCGGTACGTGTAAAATCCATTCTTGGGGACTACTACCGAAGCGAGGAGATAGCAGCTCAGCTTCAGGCCCCATGATCACCGCTCTTTCACAAGCCACCTTAGAAGAGGGCAAGCCAGGTGACAAGTGGGCCTTCTGTGAAAGGGCTCTGGTCCACTGGAAATGGGAATCAGCTCACAGTTTCATTTCACAGCGTCCACCAGATGGCAAATGACTTTATCTACCTGGAGCCAACCCAGACTGAACACATAATGTGCTTCATGCCCCCTTCCACTCTGCTGGGAGACTTGGAGCTTTCCTCTGAGGGTTGCTTGATTTAGTGAGTGAGTGAGTGTGTGTGTGTGTGTGTGTGTGTGTGTGCATGTGTGTTTTAGTTTGATTTTACATTATGCTGCAGTTCTAAAAGCAGAAGTTTCTCCAAGCCATGAAGATGACTTCTTTGCTTAGATCTGGAAGATCTGATTAGAAATCAATGGCTTCCAGAATCGGGGACCAGGAAATGGCAGGATGCAGATACAGTAGCTGCAGTGACAGACATGTAATGAGATGGAAATGAGTTGGTGGAACATTTGTGGGAAAAGGTCAGGGGAAGGATTGGGAATGAAGAGAAAAAACTCTACCTAAGAGAAAATGAAATGGTTTCATTATCACAAGAAACTCCAAGTAGCCTTCACTTACTTAGTCATACTGGAATTACAATTTCCGCTAGCATCGTTTGTGAAAGAGGAAGTAGGGAATACGACCATGGAAAGTGATATTTTAACACATATTGCTCATCACTGGCTTGACTTGCAGCATGTCTTTCAACAAAAGCACATAGTGATTTAATCTCAACAGTAATTCAGTCTGCAGCATATGAGACAAGACTATCATTGCAGACAGGTGGTAATTTGTGAAATTCAGGTGCTGGGGTTCAGGACCACCTGTTGAATTTAATCTTGGAGTTATAATGTTAATGCCATCATGTAACTGAACAAAAACACTACATAGTTATCAGACTTTGGGACCTCTAGCCGTGGAGATGTGAACGTTTTCCTAAATGGTATCTGTAACTCTCTCCAGATTCAGTAAATCAATGGCCAGTTGAAAGCCTGTTGGAATTCTGATTCAATGTGCAGCAGCATATGGCTTGGTGGTCATCACATTCAGCATATTCTATAATTTTTCTAAAGCTTGATGTGAGAGTGGGACAAAAAAGCAATCAGAGTATCACCTGGCAACATAAAAAGAATAGAAAAGCTTTCACTTATCATCCCCTGTGTTAACTGGAAAAAAACATCTTAGTAATAGTCTAACAATTGATTTCTACCTCTGCTTAAGCAAGACTATAGGAAGATCCCAAGTAAACCTAAACAGCAATTTTGGGAGAAGACATAAACGTTTTACACGTGCACCTTCAGACAGCCATTGGAAATGAAACTGCCGAACTTCCGGCCAGTGAAATGGTAGCAGTAAAGTGACTACATTCTGAGCAGAAGTTTACGTTTACTTCAGTGGAACAATTGAAATAATGCCTAAAAAGACGGCATAGATTTTAGTATTTGCATTTGTTCCTTTGCTTGAGGTAGGGTAAACTTTGCTGAACCCTTTGGGTACGGAATTTTGTGAGAGGTTGGTTTTCTATGAAAGAATTTCATTGGTATTATCTGCTAAGACCTTCCTGGTCACATTTTTAATTCTCTGCTAAGAATTCCAAGGTCTTCCACACATATATATCATTCACATAACACTTCACAGTTTACAAAACCCTTCACTACAGATTATCTCAATTTCTCATACAGAGTTCCCACATTCCTTCCCCAAAAGGGCTGTTCTTCATTTTAATGAAATAAGGCTCTGATATATTGAAAATGGAATCCAACATATTTGTGTGAATGAACACTGTTTTGAAAAAGAACATGAGGGCATCATATTTTGATTTAGGCTATCAATATTCTTAGCTGGTGTCTGTCCAGCAGGAGAGCACAGGAAGGGAAGTATTAGCAATATCTTCCTAAAGGCAGATCAAAGCTTACAGCAAATTTACCTTTTGACACCCCTATTAACCAAAGCTTCACAAGTGCTAGATAGCCATTTCCACTAAACAATAGCCATGAAAATCCACCATGTTCATTATAAACACCACATTCCTCCACAGTGGGAAGTCAATGCACAAACTTTTCTAGAACTCCAGCCCTTATGGGTTGCTTGCACATGCAGATACAAAGTATGTAAAATCAGTCAACAACTTAAAGAGAAAACAGAAGCTTGTGAAAACAGAAATTGTGAAACTGATGGCCCTTTCTACTTTTAAGATCTACCACCAGCACCCTCCCCAGTAAATCACTTCCTAATGAAATCTCTCCCTCTTTTCTGCTTCCGTGAATTCTTCCCAGTGCAAGTTCCACTTTTTCAAAGAAACTTTCCTTGATCCTAGCCGGGCAGAGATCTTTCTCATTTCTGTACTCCAACAGTAATAACTGTTTATATCCAGTATTTCCTATACATTTATATCTACTGTCTATCTCTCTGTCATCTATCCATCCAACCACATTTCACGTTATGTTGTTTGTTTTCCCGCAGGCATTTAAAGATCCCTAAAGGCTGCGTCCTGCCTTAAATTCTTTTGTATCCTCCAAAATCCTTGCATTATCCATTGCACAAGTGAGAAGTATTTTGATTGCCACTTAAAAAAAGTTTGACTTTTTCATGCATGGTTAGAACCATCTTTTCACACAAAAGGAGCACCTGCTAAATACTACTTTGGTTCACAACCATACAACCTAGTAATACAAAAAGCAGGATAGCTGGGTGGTTTCAAGAAATCCTCTAGCTTTATAGGGCATATACAGAATGGAATTGTGTTTTAATAAAAATATATTAGCAGCTTCAAATAATGGGGAATACATTTAAACTGTATTAAAATATCTTTTCAGAATCAGGAAACTTGATTAGGATTCTCCCAGAGGCTTCACACACTGAAACGAGAGATTTATTATTCCAGGGAAAGAAGGCTCAATTTCTTAAAAATTCACCTTATTAATTATTAGCCAAGCCATGCAGCGGCTTCCCGGAAGGCAGAGGAAAATAGGCCCTCAACGATGAGTTTCAAGCCAATGGAAGCTGAGTTTGTGCCTCAAGCCTTCCGCGCTTGCCTGGGCACCGCTCCCCAGGGCTGTAGTAATTTAGCCCAGAGCATCCGAAGCAGAGATCAGATAGGAGTCTGCGAGCCTGAGTTGCGGCCGCGGACTGGCTGCTACTCAGCCTCCGGTTCCCTGTCGGAGGTAAGCTCGGGCTGGTACCCGCGCCACTCCCGGGTCTCCTCCCACTAGGGCGCGACTTGACTGCCAAACCCGAGGTTTCAGGAACCCTGCACCCAGCGATAGCTGCAATTCCGGGGATGAGGCGGTTCTAATTCCAGGGACAGTTCCTGTTAGGAAATTAGGCTTTGGGGTGCACCCATCTCATCCCTATTCCCGGAAAAACTTTGCTTCCTTCTCCAAATAGAAATTCACACCAAGTAGGAACTATCTTGTCCCACCCCAGCGGGTCCACTTGCACTTCCAGCCTCTGAATGGCACCTACTCACGGCGCCTCCCAACCCCGGGGAAGGGGGCAAGCTCAGGTGTACGGGATCCCCAGGCTGGGTGGCGGGAAGGCTGGCGAGCAAGCTGTCACCTTGTGGTCCGCCACGCCAAGGTATCCGTCCAGTGGCCGCGGTCCCGCGGGGGCCTCGGGGTGCGGCGGGGGGCTGCCGGTCGCCGCTGCCTGCTGCTGCTGCTGCGGGGGCCGCTCCTTCTGGCCGCCTAGGCTGCTGTACACGAGCAACAAGCTGGTGCACATGGTGGTGAGCGCTAAACACACTGCCAGACCATGGCGCTGCGGGAGAGCGGGAGAGAGCACAGGAGAGTCGCTGAGCGCCGACCCGGGCGGCAGGGACTCCGGCGCGACGGTCAGACGGGCGGGGGCAGCGGGGGTAGCCCGGGTCCCACCTTGGCAGCACGCAGCCCGGCAGAGGAGGCACCGTCGCCCCGCGTACTGCAGGGCATGCTCCCCGCGCGTCGCTGCTCTGGGCCGCCGCCGCCTCCCACATCCCTCGGCAGAGGACAGGTGGTGCGTGGCGCCCGGCTACGCGAAGAAGAGCGCGCCGGCGGCGTGAGCAGGGGTGGGCTCACACTTTGGGAGGGGGCCCTCTGCCCCAGCTCGGCTTTGGAATGTCTAGCTTCTCCCTTCTGGACCCGTGGGGCTCTACCTTGGCGATCCTTGCAAGTTTGAAATCCGACAAGGAAACCAAGAAAGTCTGCAAAGGTCCCCCCTTCCCGCCCCTCTTAGTTTTTTGCCAGGCTGTTTCGTTAGGGCATCCCCACCCCCGAGCAAGGCGCCCATCACTCCGTTTCTCTAGCTCTCCGCTGGCCGCTCGGAACTCCCGCCGGAGACCCAGGAGCCCAGCAACCCGAGTTCCCATTCGGGCTCTGGGATTCCGAGCCAGGCTGAAGCGAGGAATCGGGAGTGGACGCGGAGCAGGTGGAAAGTTGTCCCTTTGTAACGGGCGACCTCGCAGCGCAGGGTCAGGCACCCCGGAGCTCTCCCGTGCGCCCCGGGGACGCTGCGCCCGGGGGTCCCGCCTCTGCCCAGAGGAGTTATAACAAATGACTCACCACCAGGGTCTTCATTTTGGGCACCTCTTTTGTGCGGAATCCTCAGGCACACGCGTCCGGGGCCACTTTTTCTTGGAGGATTTCCATCGTGGGTGATGGGGCGGAAACGGCTCTGATTTTCGCCGGGCCTCCAGCCGCGACTGAGTGAGCAGGAAAGCCGCGGGACCCAGGAAGAGCCGCTGTTGCAGAGATTAGAGACAGAATTGAAGCTGAACCGGACCCTCGTAGTCTCTCAGCGATCTACACAACTGCCGCCTGCCGGGTCCTAAAGCCCTCTGCATTCCCCCCCTTCCCGCCCCCAAATAATAATCTTTTCAGTCGAGTAGAATTTCTGGGGCGAGAGAGTTAACCGTGCCCATATACCCACCTCTTGGTCCGAAGGCTTATTTATCTTTTATGAAGTCATCAAGTAAAAGGGAAGGAGAACCCTATTGGATTCTGAACATGATAGCCGTTTGAAAATTTACAAACTACGATTTCTGTTCTGTGATTTTGAGAAAAACAAGTCAACAGCCCAAATGTCAATAGCTCTATTTATAGCATTTGCGTTTATGTTCATAGCGTGGAGGAATCTGTCACGAAATAATTTTTTCAAAGAAATTATTGTTTCAGTTTTCCAATTGTAAGCTTTCTGATATTCTCTTCCCCTTAATTTTACTTTTTAAATCGAGTTATTCTCATGCAATCTTTATATCCTCATTTTCATCGAAATTATTTCATTCATTACTTGTTTTAAATATTATAGTTTATTTTTCTATCAGAACCTTGAGGTTCCTAGTGTTCATCTAAATGATATAAAAGTGTTAAGAACATTCAGCACATCATATCCACAGGATTAACTGGACCTGCAGATTCTGCCTAATTTAAATGAAAGATTTCTGGCTGCTAGAGCTAAAACTGCTTACTGCTTATTTTGTAAGAATCCTAAGGCCTTTGGTGCTCTCCTGTGTTGGTCCACTGCACTGACAGTACATAATTTCACATTCAGAACTTCAATTAAATTTTTTTTAAAAAATCATTTGTTTTTTCTTGGGAAATTCACATCCATAGCTTGTTTTAAGGATACTCTCCCCTCTCCCGCCCCACGTTGAATTACACATGGCATTTGTTAAATGTCTAATTTAGTTAAAAACATATTTCTTGTGAAATTGCTCAGCCAGCGAAAATAGTTGTCTTAATGTATTACTTAACACCTCACCTGTAGCAGCCGTAATGTTAAAGATTACGTTAAGATGGAAATGATCAGCAGGCCAACTGAACCATAGGCACAATTAGAGCTTTCTCAAGGCCAAAAAAGGCATTACAATCCTTTTTTAATCTTCACTAATCCGTTGCTGGACTGATGATAAAACAGGAACTATTTTTAACTTATGAGGCATCCTTCTATACCCAGTATTAAGAAAGTTAAAATTAATCGGTGCAACAATGACTATCAATGCAATGCATTTGGGGGAAAGTGAGAAACATATGGGATTCAGCCTTTCAAGGAAAAACAAAAAAATCCAAACACTGTCCAACATTGCCAGCCTTGAAGCTATTTATTCAATTTGTGCTTTAGGCATGAATAGTACCAGTTAGGGCAGAAAACGCAGCAGCCAGAAGAGAATCTTATTGGGTCTTGGCAATTCTTTATTGGATGGTTGCACTTGACACTCAAATTAGGGAAACAAAAGACCAACTTGATGAATCATTGCAAGCATATTATCTGTGTTTCTCCAGGGCTCCTTTTGAGATGCTACTAGTGGTAGCTTCTGCAGTTTTCAGAATCATTCCCCTTCTATCTAGTAAGTTGCCCAGTGACCAATAAAACACTTCTAATATGTTTTGCCATGTCAAACAGAGACATCATATTTATGATTTAAGCTCATGGCAGCATGTTGGACATCCATTACACAGTATGTCTGACCAAATTCATTAAGCTTATGCTTTTATTTTTTTACCTCCTGGGATAGCAGTTAGTGAGTAGCTAGATCTACTTATGAAATGACCAGGGTAAATTTGAAAAATGTAATTCTGAAGTTGATTTGAATAGTTTCAAGGTCTCTGGCTTTCAAATATTTGATTAGATTGATGCAATGGTTTTAGGCACTCTGGCCTGAGAGCCAAATGATCAAGGGGGAGTGGAGAAGGGCAGGTAAAACAAGTGACAAGTTAAAATCCTTGTGCTGTTTAATTCAGTGATCATTTAATGATCACCTGCTATTGGGTGGTTTTATATTAGGGAATGCAGAGAGGAATAAGGCACAGATCTTCTCACCTAAGAGCTCACAGCCTAGGGTTTGTGTGTGTGTGTGTGTGTGTGTGTGTGTGTGTGTGTGTGTGTGTGGTGTGTGTGAGACAAGTCTTCAAGTTGGCAATAAAAGACTGAGTACTAAAGATTCAACATATATTTGTCAAGTGCCTACCATGTCAAGCACCTCCTCTGGTGAGCACCTGCTACATGACAGGCATTGGGATACCTCGATAAATAGATCACATGCTGCCCTGAAGGAACTCACAGCCTACTATTCCCAAGTAACTGCCATGAATCTTTATATTACAAAAAATTAGGAAACCGTCAAAATACTTGATTGGTTTTTCAAATTCTGCGTGCTTGCTTATTATTACCTGAGGGGTTTGATATCATAAGGTTAGCCACCTCTATGTAACTTTTTGCACACTTCTAGGTTAATTTGAAGAGCCAGAAAGAGCAGAATATAGGCAACATTCACAGACACTTGATTGACTTGGAGACAAGCAGACAAGTCAGTAAAGCTTTTTTAGTTCATCTAACTTGTCCAGTTCAATAAGTTGGGTAGTCACAATTTGCTTCTCAAAATCCAGGTAGCTGAAATGGATTTCTCACAGTTTGAAATTTCTCCATATTTCTGCCTCTGGTGCCATCACATCCAATCAAATAGATTCTTACTTTTGAAAAAAAAGGAAAAGAAAGGAAAGGAAAGGAAAAGAAATTGAATGTTCCACAATGTAGGTTATGTGATAGGCTGAAGGCGATGATTTATGAAACAAGGCATGTCATGGGGCGAGGAGGAGTGGGGAGGTGGGACCTGGAGCTGGAGGGAGTGTCTGCCAGTGCACACGGCCAGGGCTATGGTGGTACCACAGCGCTCTGAGGGAGGCAGAAGACAGACTGCTGGAAACTAGTGAGCCCTGCCCATGACTCCTAAATGACCTCTCACATTAGAAACAAATGTTGCAAACATTCTAAAGATGTGTGAAAAGCAAAAGACAACATAAACTGCATTTGGGATGCAACTGATTTTCACCTTATGACCTTAAAGAAAAAAGGTTCTGCTAAATGCTGCAAGAGCAAAAAGCTTCATAATGGCAGAAAGTCCTAGAACAAAGTGGATACTTGTTCCTTAGTTTCCTTAACTCTCTTTACTTCTCAAGCTGTGCCTAATGGGCTGGCTGGCTGAGAACAAGTCCGAGGAGTCAGGTTGCCAGGACCCAGATTCTGACTTTACCAGTTCCCAGCTCTGTGACCTGGGGTAAGTTATTTAGCTGTGCCTTACTTTCCTTACCTGTAGAATAGCAACCGTGAGCACCTATCTCAAAGCTTTGTTGTGAAAGTTAAGTGAGATACCACAAGTGAAGTGTTAAGAGGAGTACTGACAGATTGTTAACCATGACTAATAATATTTTGATTATGATGAATAAACATCATAATGTTTATTTAAAGGTGAAAGACCAGGGTTTGACTTGGGTGACCAAGAGCTGCATGATGAGCAAAGCACTGAAAAATATTAAGCAGACTCTTGACTGACCTGTAAAATGACTAAACAAAGCCTAGCCCCCGCTTTGTTAGAGGGCTCATTAAGATGTAGACGTGACTGCTTTGTAAATGATGAAGCTCTGCATGAGCTAATAGTCATTCATTCATTCATCCAACAAATATCAATTGAGCATCTACTATGTGCCAGGCACTGTTCTAGGCCGTGAGGATGTGACAAAGATAAGCAAGCCTATGAGGCTTTATAGTCAAGCGAGGGCAATAAACTAATATAATAGAATAGCAGGCACTAGGGGAAAAAGCAGGGTAAAACAGCTAGAGATTGGGGTGGGGTGTAGCACTGTTTTCGCTAGGATAGTGATATTTGAGGAGAGATTTGAATAAAGGGATGGAGGGAGCCATGAGGCTATCTGGAGGAAGGGCATTTCAGGCAAAGGAAACAGCATGTGCAAGGGCCATGAGGTAAGAGCTTGGCTGGCATGTTGAAGAGACAGCAAGGAGGTCGTGTGGCTGGAGTGGAGGGGGTGAGAGGGAGACTGGTCGGGGGGGAGGGCAGAGATGTAGTCCAGGGCCAGGTTGTCTAGTGCCTCACAGACCATGAAAAGGACAGTGCGGGGCTTCTCTGGTGGCGCAGTGGTTGAGAGTCTGCCTGCCGATGCAGGTGACACGGGTTCGTGCCCCGGTCCGGAGGGATCCCACGTGCCGCGGAGCAGCTGGGCCCGTGAGCCATGGCCGCTGAGCCTGCGCGTCCGGAGCCTGTGCTCCACAGTGGGAGAGGCCGCAACAGTGAGAGGCCCAAGTACTGCAAAAAAAAAAAAAAGGACAGTGCGAAGGAAACCCATTCGAGAGTTTAGAGCAGAGGAAGGCCTTGGATCGTTAATGTTTTGGAAAGATCACCTGGCTGCTGTGCTGAGAAGAGCTTTTTGGGGGAGCAAGAGGAGGAGGGAGACCACTTAGGAAGTTCTTGCAGTGGTCTAGGTGAAGGAGGTGGTGGTGATTTTAGGAGTTTCAGGATGTGCTGAAACTGGGTATGAAACATGAGCACACGAAAGGAGGCAAGCAAGCGCAAGCCTTTAGGAGTGGGTGGCTTGGGGAACGAGACTGCTAGTTCCAAGATGGGGAATGCTGTGGGAACAGCAGGTTTGAGGGGCTGTGAATGGAGGATTTGCACTTAGAGGTGCTCAGTATGAAATGTCACAAGCGGTTGGAATTCAGGCATAATGCTGGGCTTAGAGACATGGGCAAAGCATCACAGTTCATGAAAGGGTGAAGTCACCTAGGGATAAGCCAGGACACAGAAGAAAAGAAGTCACCGGCCTGAGCCCTGGGAGCTCCAAATTCCAGATGCCAAGAATAGGAGGCATTATTACAGTAATGATAATACTGAAAAAACAGTGAATGACTCTCTGAACTTGATTTGACTTAGATGGCTGATTATTTTCATTTTGAATGGATTTTCCATTCCAAGACAGTGAGTCATTTATGCCTTCAAAGCACTTTTCAAATTCTCTTATTGTATCAAGCATATTCATTTATATATTTATTTTCCATCCTTCCTTCTAGATCATAAATTTTCTAGAACTGGAACTATGTCCTCTTACTGTTTATATCCTCCATAAACCCATAAGCCCAGCATATAAGTGAGGGTAATAATATTACTCACTAACATTTATCCAGCTCCTTACTATGTGCCAGCACTAGTCTAAGAGTTTTACATGTATTCACACCTTTAGTCCCTACAACAACCCCATGAGGTAGGTACTATTATTTTCCCCATTTCACAAATGAGTGAACCGAGGCACTGAGAGTCATTTGTCCAAAGCCACCCAGACTTTGGCAAGTGGTAGCATTAGGCTAAATCAATATTTGTTTAAAAAATCAATATTTGTTAAAGAATGAATCGATAGACGCTCTGTAGGAGTTCCCGTAACCACGTTCGTCCACTAAACTCCAAATTGGTCTGATTTATAAGAATACAGTTTACACCCAGTCTTTAGATAATATAACCTTGTTTATATACAACAAATATAAACAAGGCAGTGCCTTGTTTTGTGATGTACTTGTTTGCTACTTTTATTTCTTCAAGATATATTTTATAGACAGTAAAATACATAAAATTAGGGGTACAGTTTGATGAGTTTTGACAAAATTATACACCTGTTCACCACCACCACTGTCAAGATATAGATCATTTCCATCATCCCAGAGAATACCCTCATGCTTCCTCCCAGTCAGACTACCTCTCACCCAATAGGCAAACAGCAAAGATTGTCCTGATTTTTATCACAATAGATCAGCCTTGCCTGTTCTAGAACTTAATATAGATGAAAACAAACAGCATATGCCTTTCAGTCTGAATTCTTCTCTTAGCACACTATTTTGAGGTTTATCCATCTCGTTGGGTGTTTTAAGAGTTTGTTCCTTTTTATTGCTGAGTACTACTCTATTGTGTGAAAATGACACAGTTGTTTTTATCCATTCTCCTGTTGATGAATGTTTGGGTCGTTTGCAGTTTGGGGCTCTTAGGGATAAAGTTACTGAGGATGTACTTGTCTTTTGGTAGATGCATGGCTTCATTTTTCTTGCATGAATACCTAGGAGTGGAATGGTTGGGTCATATGATAGGTGTCGGGTTAACTTTAAAAGAAACTGTTAAACTGTTTTCCAGAGTGGTTGGACCATTTTTTATTCCCACCAGCAACAAATGAGGCTTCAGTTGTTCCACATCTTGTCAGCACGTGGTGTGGTCAGTCTTTTAAATGTCTCTTGGCTTTTGTACAGTTTTCCAGATAAAGTTAGAAATCCTTGCTTAGCATCCCAGGTCCTTCCCAACTATGCATCCACCACTCCGTTTGAATCTCATCTCTACACAGGAACCTTCTGAATTAGCCATGAAAACTGTTCTTTGAATTTGCAGTACTTATGGTCAGTCAGCTGGGTCTTTCAACAAGTCCCCTTCTGTCCTGCTCCTTCACATCTCAGCCTGTGCCCCATCCACCAGCATCGCCCACTTTCTGATCCTGCAGTCGGACACTGAGGCACCCCTTCACCTTCTCCAGCTCAGTTAAAAGCACAGGCTTGGAATCACACAGAACAGGTTAGGCCCAACCTCTCGCGACTGAGAGCAAGCCACTGACTGCCCTTCTCAGTTTCCTCATTTGTAACGGGCCGATAGTAAAACCTTTCGAGCAGAGTAGTTGTGTAGACAAAATACACTAACATATGGAAAGTGTTCATCACCATTCCGACTCTACAGATGGATCAAACAAAAGGTATGTTTTCATAAGGGGCTGCCTGTTTGGTATAAAAGAATTCATCCTCCAATGTTTATTGAGCTTTTAGTAAGCATAATAGTTAATAGGTATTGTGTGCCTGCTGTCTGGCATGGTGCTAACTGGAGGCAGTGGCTTTTTTAATCGGGAATGATGTCATCTCCACTTTACCAACAAGGAAACTGAAATGTAGAGATGTGAGGTCGTTTGCTCAAGGTGACATGGCTAGAAAGGGACAGAACCAAGATTTTTTTTTTTTTTTTTTTTTTTTTTC
>NW_006786333.1:1923173-1924638 GCF_000442215.2 Lipotes vexillifer
CGGACCTCTCACTGTTGTGGCCTCTCCCGTTGCAGAGCACAGGCTCCAGACGCGCAGGCTCAGCGGCCATGGCTCACAGGCCCAGCCACTCCGCGGCATGTGGGATCTTCCCGGACCAGCGCACGAACCCGTGTCCCCTACGTCGGCAGGCGGACTCTCAAGCACTGCGCCACCAGGGAAGCCCCAGAACCAAGATTTGACCAGATCTGTCTGACTGCAGAGCCTTCCCTCACAAGCTCCACATTCCACACTCCACTGTTTTCTACATGCTCTGACTCTAGGCCCAGTCCTCCACTGGATGCTGGAGTTGCAGAGAGGAGAAAGACACAGCCCTCACTTACAGAAGACAAATCCATGAGCAGGTAATTATACCCCAATATGTTAAGTTTAAATGTTGAGTTACAAATGAAAAATTGGATCACAGAAGAGGGACATATGGCTGGGTGGGAGTGCTTCAGATATGATTTCTGGCAAAAGAGAAACGTTCAGCTGGTTTTAAGGGATCACTAGAAACAGGTCAGGAGAAGGCCAGTGTCCCGTGGCAGAAAGGACAGCTTAAACAAAGCAAAACCGTGGAAGCATGGAACCTCATGGCAGGTGCTGACAACAGAGAAGGAGTTTGTGGGTAAGATAGAGAGTTATCAGAACCAGAGTGGTTCTGTACAGCTGTGCAGGTTGTGCAGTGCGCAAGGATGTGCATCTAAGTGGGTATCACAGTCACAGATACTGCAGATTTGTATATTTATTTCATCAGTTTCCTTGAAAATGACCATAACCATGTGTAGACTATGCTTTACACATATCAGAGTATTATAACAATTTTCCATTAGATAGACGTAGAGTGTTGTAAATACCAGAAGCCTTTAAAATTTTGCACAGTAGTGCCCTTTGGGCTGGGAGTAGTGTAGTCAGAATTACTTTCTAGGTGGCTGTCTCTGGAGACAGTGAGAAGGATGGCTTTGTAGGGGGAAAGACTGGAGCCAGAGAGGACAGCTAGGACCCTGTTGTGGAAATCTGGTTAAGAGATAAAGGCTTCAGCCAGGGCAGTGGTGGTTGGGATGGACTGAAGAAATTCTTATGCAGGTATTACATTAAAATGAGTAAATGGATCAAATCGTAACTATGCAGAAGAGAATTTATAAATAAGTGCCTTTTGGGGAATTCCCTGGCGGTCCAGTGGTTAAGACTCAGCGCTTTCACTGCCGTGGGCCCGGGTTCAATCCCTGGTCGGGAACTAAGATCTCACAAGCTGTGCGGCGCGGCCCCCTCCCCGCAAAATGTGCTTTTTTCATGCAAAATGGAGTGTATAATTCTGGCCACATTTCAAAATGATATAGAATAATAATAAAAAATAGCTTATATGATGTTGTAGTTTGGGTTCTGTCGCAGGCATACCCTGCAATAAAGATCCATGTGCAAGCATCTCTTTGGCAGGTGGAGCAAACCCCTTTGGGGAGTGTAGGGA
>NW_006786333.1:1924648-1943355 GCF_000442215.2 Lipotes vexillifer
CGATATAGGGAGGAACGGCAACCAGTAAATGGTGCATTATCCAGCAAGTTACAACGGTAGACAACTGGAGCTCAGTCCTGCTGGAGAAATTCTGGCAGCCAGTGTAGAAGTCAGGCCTTGGTGTTTCCACCGGGGGCTGGGGGAGCAGGAGCATTTGGTTGAGGGCTGCCCTGGGCTTGGAGCGATGGGCGCTGGTTCTTTGGCCCGTGCTGCCTGCCTCACACGTGGCCATGCAGGCAGGCTCCAGAGGCTGGAAAAGTCCCTCAGGCAGGGACTGGCAGGTGCCGGAGGTTGAAGTCCCCATAGAGTTTTCTTTTCTTTCTTTTTTTTTTGCGGTACACGGGCCTCTCACTGCTGTGGCCTCTCCCGTTGCGGAGCACAGGCTCCGGATGCACAGGCCCAGAGGCCATGGCTCAGGGGCCCAGCCGCTCCGCGGCATGTGGGATCTTCCCGGGCCGGGGCACGAACCCGCGTCCCCCGCATTGGCAGGCAGACTCCCAACCACTGTGCCACCAGGGAAGCACCCCATAGAATTTTCAAAGGACTCTTGAGAGTTTTCAAAGGATTCAAATTCCTTACGTTGTTTGAACCTCCAGATAGTTTTGTGACCTAGAAAAATGTGTGGTTTCCAGCTAAGCCTGAGCAGCTCTTGATCATGGTCAGTTCCACCGGTCTCCAGAGCTGCTGCTCCAAACAGAAACGTCTCTTGTCAAGGTCCCTCCCCTTTTCCTCATTACTGACTTGTTGGGATATCTGTCTCCTGATATACATGGCAAGCCGTTGAATTTAGAAATTTTGTATAATTCACCTTTGTTTTCCCAGAGCCTGGTAAACAGTGGGTGTTTAGTGAATGTAATCGAGTGGATGGATGAATGACTGTTACCATCGCCATTTTAACGGTGTTAAAACTGGGACTGACAGAGCTAAAGCAACTTACCCAGAGTCACACAACCAGTTAGAAGAGACAGGCCTTGAACTCAGCTCCTCCACATTCCTCTCGAGAAATCTTGCTGCTGCCACGCAGCTCCATGAGGGTGGGCATAGCGACTTTTTGTTGGGGATTCGTAAATCCCACAGGCCTATAAAGTTTGGAGAATTTGAAGGTAGGCCAACAACTAGAAAGGAAGGCCAGGAAACTTCAGGGGAGGGAGTTTTTCACATTAGGAACTGACTTTTGTTTTATTATTTATGATATCTCAAAGTAGAATGGGGAAAGACAAATAGGGGCAAACACTGTGACCCTCATAAAATAAAACAAATTTTCCCTCCAAATGTGAAAGACAAAGGACTATCCCCGTAGGACACAGTGCAACGATCTGAAAGCTGAGTGAGCACGTGCTGTAAAGCTCGCTGTGCTCCTGGGTAACCTGGGAAGTCAGTGGTGATGCTGGGCCTACATCAAGGAAGGCCGGCCTTTTTATTCTTTTTGTTCAACATGCAACGAAAGGGGTAGCAGCTGGAGGAGGGAAGCCAGCTAAAGAGTTTTCAAAATGAATTTAAAAGTGCATTCTTGAGTGTCCTTGCAATATTTCTGCTAATGTAAAAAGCATGATTGGTCTATAAGCATCTTTCTGCTTCTCTTCCCATGCTAATTTATATCATTCTTGTGTCTTTTTCCTTTTGTTTCAAAATATTGCATATGCCATTTAAAACAGCTGATTTTATTTAAGTAGCATTGAAATGTGACACTTTTAAAGAGTCAACTTTTTTAAAAAGTTGACTAATTAAAAGACCTAAATTTGTGACTTTTGAACTTCTGTATAAAGTTAAAGGGTACAGGCTCCACTGTCAATTACATCCATGTTTGAATCTCGGCTCTACCATTTATAGGCTGTGATCTTGAACAAGATACCAAGTCTGTCTAAGCTCCAGTTGTCCCATCCATGCAAGGGCAATGGTAATACTGCCCTCCTCAGCTGGGCCATTTTAAGGATTAAATGAGGTGATGATGAGGGTTTCCAATAGGTATATAGAATTTTTATGTATTTAATCCTCACAACAACCTTCTCAGTTAGTTACTGTTGTAGTGTCCTTTTTCATATAAGGAAACTGAGGCATACGTAGGCAAAATATCTTGCTCAATATCACAGAGTTACTAAGTCGTAGTATCAATATTTGGACCCTCACACATAATGAACTTAAAAAAAACCTGTCAATTATTATTGTAGTTTAAATAGAACATTTCCTGGAGACTCATTGTGTGAGTTAAGATTGGAGCTGTCTGGCTGAGGTAGGGATGGGAAGCCCAGATCTCTTCCTCCTGCCTGAGGTGGCCATAACTTGGAAGTTATGCTTGGAAACCACTGGCCTTCCTGTTGCTGGTAGAGAAAAATAAACATGAATAAAAAATGAAAAACTGACGGATCCTTATAGGTGTTCTGTTTGGAATGCCTTCTATGTCCCATGCCTGTCCTGTCGCTCCTCAAATAAACAGGTGCATCTCCTAAGATGACAGACAAGGCAAGAGCCATGATGAGAGGTTTTTTGGGGGCCTGTTGTTGTGAGATCCAAACGAGGGTAGGTCAGTGGCACAACCAGATAATTTCGCATTAAGATTTGTACTTAACAACTTAAATTGTTTGAAAAATATTCACTCATTAATTCATTAAGGAAACAGTCATAGAGTACAAAGTATGTATCAGACATGGTTCCGGTATTTGGGGGTTGCTAGTTGGGCTCAAAAGACTGAAGTGGAAACCCAGCTATATATGCTCACACCTCCTCTCCCCGAGTCATCCCTCCCCAGGTGCCCCTGCCTGCCCATTTCCCGCTGTGTGTAGTCTGGATGACCGCTTCTTTGTTGCACCATCTCAATCCAGACACTAACGTCTTTTCCCATGTGTTCTTATATATTCTGTAATGTTTCTATCGTCACTTCCCATAGAGGCATGCATTGTTTCATTTTCTATTTTCAGAACCTTACTTCCATGCCCTTCCAACCAGGGTAAACTTCTCATGTGAATTTATTTCCCTTTTCAAGTCAGAAGGTAGGGATTTTCTTCAACATGATATCTCTGAAGGGACAGGGCTGTCACAGCACCTAACTTGCAAGATGGTCATGAAGCTTGACCTCTAAAATGCAGGCTCTGGCACATAGCAGGCCCTCAGTTACATGTGATTTCCCCTCTTCTTTAAGAACACAGTAGCCTAAATTATATACTGTGAGATCATTTACAGTTTATGCGTTGTTATACATCAAGGACTTAAAAATATGGAGGTCATTTCTTCCTTTTCTAAGTTATTATCAAGTAGAATTTATGAACCCTCAGATTCATGGGCTTTCAGTGAATGATATAAAATTGAAGCAATAAAGCTCCATTCCACATTTTGGCTCAGAACTTCTTTCACATACATTTTTGGACTTAATAATAGTATTTTGCACTTGTAAAACCTCTTTTCAACTTGGACACTTGTACGATGGTTGGCATTGTTTCATGCTTATGCCAACTAGTCATATGTACCAATGAGTTGAGTTTTAATTTTCCATGTGTAAATTTGGTGCCTGCATTTGTACGTGTCATAAGTGGGAAGGCTAATTGAAAAGTGATGAGATTTGAATCTAAGTGATTTGACATGCAGGGGCTTCTAGGATAATTAAATAATTAATTGCTTCACCTATCTAGCATTTATTGAGAGCCTACACGGTTGACACGCGGCATGCTATGTGCTAATAATACGAAGACGAAAGAGTTTCTCAGGAAGCTAACAGGCAATCAGTAGAGACAGTTCCATAAAGCATTGCAGTGTGGTATGTGGAAAGTGCAGCAATAGTGGC
The DNA here is from genome assembly GCF_000442215.2 of Lipotes vexillifer. Taxonomy (NCBI): domain Eukaryota; kingdom Metazoa; phylum Chordata; class Mammalia; order Artiodactyla; family Lipotidae; genus Lipotes; species Lipotes vexillifer. The sequence continues at coordinate 1,928,424 of NW_006786333.1, forward strand.
ACTGGTATAGTGGTAGCAAAAAAGCAGGAGCAATCAATTCACTAAGTTTTCAGGTATGCTATGATGAGGCCAACAGATCACGAGATGATTGCCACTGAAAAATAATTTATGCTCTGTTATATTCAGAGATCCCAAGAGGAGGGCATGCTATACCACAGGGGGCCACGTGAGAAAGCTCCAGTGTTGGTCAGGATGTAAGGGGAGGTAGAGATGTGGGCAGGAGCCTTTCTTGTGGTGGAGAAAGGCAGGATAAGCAAGTTTAGGAGTGGCTACTTGAATGACTGCAGCAGGCTCTGTGGCTGAGGGGCTGGCCCTAGGTGTCTAGTGTCTGGTTCTGGGGTGATTAGGGAAAGTGGATGAGAGCTGGTAAAGGAGACTGCTGGGGGTATGGGCTCTGGATTGCTTAGTTTGTATGTGAAAGGCGTGCTTCTGGGCTAGTTGTTTGCTGTCTTTCTCTAGGAATTAGCTAACCCTCGGAGGAGCGGTCTGTCCAGAAACAGCAAGGCCCCAAATATCAAAGCATCAAAGTATACAAAATGAAGAATATGGTTAATACAACCATGTCGGCCAGGGCAGCCAGGAGAACAGGGCTAAACCAAGAGCAAAAGAGCTTTCTGGACAGAGGGTTCAGTTTATGCAAATATCCAGAGACGTGGAAGAACCTGTTTGTATTTTAATATGTTTGGAGTCCGGAGTCAGAACAAAATGTGAGCAGTAGGGCGGGGTGGTGCTCTGAGCAGCAGCCAGTGTGTGAAGTTTGCCTGGATCAGGAATTTGGACTTCGTGTGAAAGGTAGTAAGGTATAACTGAAGGGTTTTACCGAGGAGGGTGACAATGATTTCAGTTTCCTTCTGTTTGGTGAAAATGTATGCTATTATATCTATGCTACTTAAAAATTAAAGAGGTTTCACATTTCATCTTTGTAAGATAAACAACATGATCTCTTTAGTACTTTCAATGGTTATGTAAAGAATATTTACTCTTTGGCTCCTACAGATTGTAAATCCTTGGTGTTCTCTTTCCAGCACCCTCCAAGCAGGCAGGGAGTAGAGCAGAGAGTACGGGGTGATAAGGCAGTTGTTAGAGGACCAAGGCCTGGTCATTCCATTGGTTGAGTCACCTCACTTCCCCAAAGATAAGATAAGATCATCCACTGGAGCTGGTCACTTGGCGTGGATCCTGTATCTGCCACTTACTGTGTGAGTGACCTCAGGCAAGTTATTTAACTATTGTCTCAGTTTCCCCATATGTAAAATGGAAATAAATGAATATCTATATTACAGGATTGACAACAGGCTTTGGATTTGGTTTCCCCATCCATCATGCCTCTGCCAGCACCGTCTCTGTGCAAACCAATGCCTTATAATACAGTATTATTATGACGGTCTAAGGCAACGTTGGACCAAAGAATGTACATCATCGCAGAATAAAGGGCAATGGGATGATGTTTATGGAAATCACTGGTACCATCATATTCCTCAAACCCCAGGAGCAGCTACTCTTCTAAAGTGGAAGAATAGAATATTGAAGACTGTTGTTCTTGCCTGAAGCCGGCATTCTGTAAAGTTAGTGTGCTGTCTTATAGGTTGCTATAAACCAGAGATTAGTATCTGGCATGTTTTCCTCCTCCTGTCCTCTATGACCGAAATACAGATATTGGCGAACCAAAAACTAAGGGGAGTGGTGCCTTGTGTGATTACATCTTATGTCTCCTAGCAACCTTTGTGCTTCCTGTCCTTATGCCTCTGGGTTCTATTTCTACTAGGAGATACAATAATTGTTCCCATGAATTGGAAGCTACCAATGCTGCCTTGTCCTTTCAGACTCTTCATGCCACTAGGAAACTGCCCCCCAAAGAGACTGTATTTTATCTGGGCTTGTTGATCATGCAGAGCAAAATAGGGTTACAGCTACATACACAGTGAGACTAAGGAGAAGCAAGGATGGAAATGCTAGATGCTTCGTGGAATCTTAGTGGAAGACTGTCACAACCCCACGTAGGCAGGTCCACCAAGGACTCATATCCCTCAAGAATGAAAGTCTGTGTCAGTGAACTGAGTAAAGAACCCCAACAAATGAGTTGATGGTTCAAAGCAAAGAGACACAGAATGTGTAGCCTTGAGCTGTATTTCCTTCCCTGCTATTCTATAGAGATGATACATAGATAGATAGTTAGTTAGGAGGTTGGTTGGTTGACTGGCTGGCTGGCTGAATGGGCACAGACACACATACATATTGATACATATGTAGGTGTTTCCATAGTGTAGTGTTTATTACGTTCACCTCACACACATATATACATACATAATAAAACCTCTCACCATAAGATGAAAATTGGAGCCCAAACTTTTAAAAAGTTTGTGATTTTATAAGGTTCCTGAAAACCAATATTTATGGCTGGTCTTTCAGTCACCGTGTAAAATAAAAGGAAATGTTTTCAGTTATTAGTTATGTAGAAAATAGACCAACTTACAAACAAAATATGCCCTATAAACAAAACTAGGAAAGTCCCAAATAATTATAAGGCAGTCACTCTCTAACTTACCCTTTCTTCTAACCCCTTTCAAGAAGATAAGAACTTTAGCTCAGCCCAATTTTAGAATAGGAGCTGGGTGGAGGCCAGGAGTCAATCTAATCACGTTGCATTGCACTGGCACAGTCTTCCTTTTGTGGGAGAGAGTATAAGTACATTTTTATTTTGGTATGGTTTCTTTCTTTTACCTGATAAATGTGTTGCTTGAATTAAGTTTTAAAGATTATAGGGGTAAGTTTTGTTAACTTTCCTGCCTCCCAGAATCCATTCTCCTCTGTTTTCTTTTGAGAAAGATTTTCTTGTGAGAAATCACCTCTCCCCCACAAATCACCTCTCATTTGTGTCATTTAGATGGAATCCTCAGTCAAGGGGCCCTGCCCTTCTCTAACCAATGAGTGGGTTCATAACCCCGCACACATGTCCTAGGCTAATTGGACTTTATCTTCCAATAGGTGAGAGCTTGAGCAGAGTGATGCAAAGAAGGGAAAGAAATCAGGTGGAAGTGGACTCATCCCCATGGTGGCAACACCATGTCTGGCTCCTCCCACCAGAATCTCTGGAGCTGTCCTGATTCTTGCCCCTTCTGAGCCCAATTCTTCTAATATTCCTTCCATCTTGTGAACCATCCTATATCCGTCCAACAAATTCATTTTGTTTCGTGTTAATTAGAGATTAGATTGGATTCCAAGACTAGATTGGAATCTAATAACCCTAACTAGGTCAGAGTAGAAAAGCTTTTAAAGCAGGCAGGAAGGGGAAAGATAGATACTCTTGACATAAGGAAGTCATGAGCAAAGTGATGATGGTCTTAAACAACATGATGAGTCTGGATAACCTCAAGTAGCACAGAACAAAGAGTCAGTACAAAATTAACCCTGAAGGGGTTTTTATCCTTGCCTGGTGATTCCCAATATGTGGGCTATGGATATCTAGGTTACTGCCCAGTCTAAAAAGACAAATTCTTTAAGAACCTCATCTGTAGATTGAATGAAAATCCATGGAATTACTGTCATGTGCTATTCTGTGAAAAAATTTTAAATACAAGAAGTCTTACCATTGAAATGTTAGGGAACAACTGGTCTGTCAGCAGTTCTCAATTGTAGAGTGGTTAACACATTTCCCTCTCATGGTGCAATTTGATATTAGTTGAAATGTCAAGGGTTACAGGTACATTACTTCTTTTATAAATTAGAGCAGATTCAAGGCTGTCCTTTCTATAAATTCATCTTGTCTACTTGTATTCTGATTTGTTTTCTTCAGTGGGAGAGAACTGAGTGGAATTTTAACTGCTGCTCCAAGAATTGTACACAAATCATTTGTCTGTTCTGTCTCCGTCACAGAGCATGGTGAGCCTCTGGTACTGGGGTGACACTGATGATTATAGAGCTAATGCATTGTCGAGGTGTTTGTGAGTTGTAGTTCCATCATTACTTTCTTTTATCTTTCATTTTACCCTCAGGTACATTTATTATTTATTTTGAAAAAATCCAAACTTATGCAAAAGATAACAGAATAGTATAAAAAAATTCTTACATTCCCTTCATTCAGATTTCCTAATTGTTAACATATTACTGCATTCCGTCTATGTCTTCTAATCTCTCATATGTAGATATCAGAAAGATGAGAGAAGATGGCATATCTATTTATCTATCTATCTATCTATCTATCTATCTATCTATATCAGGCAATCATTCATTGCTGTGGTATTCTTGCAAAGAATGCATGCCTGAGTCTAGTCATGAGGAAACGGGGTGGACCCCAACTGTGCATTTAACTGTCCTGTCTCCTTAGTCTCCTTCAGCCTGGAATAGTGCTTTAGTCTTTCCGACTTTCACATCCATGGTAGTTTCAAATAGCGCAGGCCTTTCAGCATTGCTCAAAACATGCATTAAGTACATATTTTAAAATTTTCTAGTGGAAAAGCAAAATGGAATTTTTTTCTAGCATTAGGAAAAGGAAAAAGAATCAGGTGAAATTAATAGTGATAATATACTTATTTAACCCATTTCTTTCAAAATGTTATTTAAAAATGTAATCAGTACAAAAATTATCTATTTATGTTATTTTTTCCATATAAAAGTTTTGAAATCCAATGTAAATATAGCACATCTCAATTAAGACTGGTCACATTCTAAGTGCTCAGTAGCCACATGCAGCCAGCGCTAGCATACTGGACAGTGCACTGTCACTGTGTCTCATAGTCTAGGTCCCCCAGTAGTTTCCTCATGAGCAGACTCAGGCATGCATTCTTTGTAGAAATGAAGCTGTGCTCTTTGTGGTTTGTCACATCAGGAGGTATGTGGTGCTGACCTGACTCATCACTGCTGATGTGAACCTCGGTCACTGGGTCATGAGATGAGGGTGTCGTCCAGGTTTCTACACTGCAAAGTCACCATTTTTTCTTTTGTAATTGTTAAGTATTTATCCTGTTCCTCTTCAAACCATCAGCCACCAGCCTTTACTTCCAAGGCAACTTCTGCCTAAATCAACTACCAGTATATTGATTGCCCGATGGTGTTTTCTATTTCCATCATTCCTTCTATATTTATTAGTTGGCTTTCTATTGTACGGAAAAACTTTTCCTTCTTTCCCCTTCATTCACTCATATCAGTGTGGACTCATGGATATTTATTTTACTCAATAATAGATTTTAATCTGTTACTATCAGAATTTATTTTGATGCTTATAATGCCCATATTTGACCAGTGGGAGCCCCTTCTAGCTGACTCCTCTGTCCCTTTGATGTATCTTTGTCATTCTTTGAGCATTCCTTCAATTCTGGTCCAATAAGATATTCTAGGTTTGTCTTGTATTTTCCCTGTCTCACCCTTGGGATTAGTTATTTCCCCAAGGAGTCCTGTTTCTTTCTAATGTTAGACAGAATTTAGAAGCCAAGATTTTGGTATGATGTGCTTATTTATACTGGGTCAGCGGACAGAGCTAAGATGCATACATATACATATATTTATATACACATACATTGATATTTATTTATATAGCTATTAAAAAACCATGAGTTCCCACTGATGCCCCCCAATTCCAATTGAACACTTTAGAGTTCTTTTGCAGTCTTCCCCTTTTCTATACTTGTAATCCTTATAGTGAGAAACTTGGTTCGCATTATTTTGAGTATGTTTATTTATTTGTTCAGTCCCACTGCATGTCACCAACGGCTAGATAATGCCAGTTGTTGTTTTTTTGTTTGTTTGTTTGTTTGCGGTACGCGGGCCTCTCACTGTTGTGGCCTCTCCTGTTGCAGAGCACAGGCTCCAGACGCGCAGGCTCAGCGGCCATGGCTCACGGGCCCAGCAGCTCCGCGGCATGTGGGATCTTCCCGGACCGGGGCACGAACCCGTGTCCCCTGCATCGGCAGGCGGACTCTCAACCACTGCGCCACCAGGGAATTCCCCAGCTGTTGTTCTGATCCTCAGCCTCACTGCTGTCTCCTTGTCCTTGTTGCTGCCTTCTTGGTCTCACAAATACCTCCTTCACACCACTGCCTCCTTGGGCCCCCGACCTTGCAGGCACCTCCTTGGCCTTACTACCTATCAGCCCCTCCCTTGCTTAGCCCCATCCATGTTACTTCTCCAAGAGAAAGGGAAGGGAAGGGGAGGGAAGTGAAAAAGAAGAGGAAATACTTCTTGTTTTTAAATTAAGAAGTCAAGCATAGACTTAGGCTTTTGGGAACATGGCAGATTAGATATTTTGAAAAGCTCTCTCACTGACAAACACCTAAGTGATGGATAAATTAAAAATCAAACAAACAAAAAAAGTTTTAAGTATTGATGCATTACTAAATGTTCAAGAAAGTAAGAGAAATTTTTAAAGGGTGGTAACCCCTAAAACGTAGTAAACAGAACAAAATTTTAAATTATAATGACTAAGAGCTGAAACCAGAGTGGTAAGTGGATACAGATAATTGGGCTGTCCTGAGTGGGAAGGGGGAGGGAATGTAGTTCCCAGTATAATAGAACTTTGAGGATTGATGCCTCCTAGAGGGATAAGAAATACTAGGCCTGAGGCCTGTGCAATGTGGGCAGATGAGCAGACCAATCCCACATACATTTGGGCACTAAAAGGAGCCACACCTTCATCAAAAGGTGGGTTAGACATTGACGGTGAAACCAGCCTATTTCTTCCAAGGGGAAAAACAAAAGTATCTCCTGAGAATTTGCTACCATAGACCTACTCTCGTGTGGTGTCTGGGGTTTATATTTAGACTACCTCTGTGGCTAGGTGAATATCAAGCTGAGATTAAATTAAACTGGTTCTGGAGTCTGAAGCTCTTGCAAGTCTTCTCTGGAGAAGGCCATTTTAACCCTAGACTACTTAAATTTGCCAAGATTAAGTTCAGGCAAATACGAACTCATGATTAAGGAAAAAAAACAAAAAACAAAAAACCCCAAACGTCAAACACATGAGAAAACAAGCCTCCATGTTTAAAAAGCAGCAGAAACAACCAATCAACGATTTGGGCTCAATAAACATCAGCTGTTTGGATTATCCCATATAGAATATAACATACCCATGAGTGAAATAGAAATGAAACTTAAAAATCAAAGAACAAGAGACTATCAAAACCAATCAGAAATGTTTAGGAAAAATATATAATCATTGAAACTATGAAGAGCTCAAAAGCATCCAGAACTCTCACACACCATTGGTAGGAATGTAATTGGTACAGATGCTTGGTGAAAAAGTTGTGTCTATTAAAAGTGAACCTATAGCAAATCCTATGACCTGGCAATTTCACTTCTAAGTATACATCCAGCAGGAGTGCCTGCATATGTGTACCAAAAACATGTCCTGGAATGTTCATAGCAGCATTATTGGTAACAGCCCTTAGCTAGCAACTTCCCACATGGCCGCTGATACATTGTATTGAAAAATTAATTATGGTGTATTCCTACAGTGGAAAGCTATACAGTAATGAGAGTGAACAAACTACAACTACACTTCTGGGTATACATCTGAAGAAAACTAAAATTCAAAAAGATATATGTACCCCAATGGCCATAGCAGCATTATTTACAATAGCCAAGAATGGAAGCAACCTAAATGTCCATCAACAGAGGAATGGATAAAGATGATGTGGTATATATACATGATGGAATATTACTCAGCCATAAAAAAGAATGAACTAATGCCATTTGTGGCAACGTGGATGGACCTAGAGATTATCATGCTAAGTGAAGTAAGTCAGACAGAGAAAGACAAATATCATGTGATATTGCTTATATGAGGAATCTAAAGAAAATGATACAAATGAACTATTTACAATCAGAAGTCGATTCACAGACATAGAAAACAAACTTACGGTTACCAAAGGGGAAAGGGGGAGGAGCAATAAATTAGGAGTTTGGGATTTAAATATACACATTACTATATATAAAATAGATAACCAGCAAGGACCTACTGTATAGCACAGGGAACGACACTCAGTATCTTGTAATAACTTACAATGGAAAAAAATCTAAAAAAGAATATATAAATAAATTATCTATCTATCTATCTGAATCTTTGCTGTACCTCTGAAACTAACACAACATTGTAAATCAGCTATATTTCAATAAAAATTTTAAAAAACAACAAAAACCAAACTACAACTACATACAACAATATATATGAATGTCACAAGCATCATGTGTAAAAGAAGTCGGACACAAAAGATAATATACTCATTATTCCATTTAGATGAAGTTCAAAAATAGATAAAACTAATTTACACTGTAAAAGTCAAGATAATAATTATCTGTGGTGGGAGTGAATGACTGGGAAGGAGGATGAGGGGATTTTGGAGTAGTTGGTCATATTATGTTATTTGATCTGGGTGCTGGTTACACAAATGTGTCTCATCTGTGAAACTTAACACATACTTTTAGGATATGTAAGTATACTCTTCTGAATGTATATTATACTTTAATACCAAGTTTGAATATAAAAATAATTCTAGCTTAAGAAATAGCAGTGCCTCAACGTTTATTCATTCATTCAACAAATATATTTATGCACTGTTCTTGTAGTTACCGGGAATATAGCAGTAAACAAGAAAGAAAGATCTTGCCCTTAAAGAGCTTATAGTCTCCTAGCAGAGAGAGAAAATAAATTCAAAAATGAATAAAATTATAAAATCTCAGGGAGTGATAAATTCAGTGAAGAAGAAATTAAGAAAATGCAATGCAGAGCATAAGGAAATAGATAACATTGACTGGGATCCATCAGAGAAGACCTCCCTAAGGAGGAGGCAATAGAGCAGAAGCTGGAAGAAGTGAGTGCAAACCATTTGAAAAGTTGGGAGGATGTAAGCCCTGAAGTAGGAAGGACCTTAGGGTTCTGTTGGAAAAAGCTGAAACTCCCCTTCGAATAAAGATTGTCAGTATTTGGCTATTTCTTTTTCTCATGAAATGAGATGTTTTGTTGGCTACATGTACATAAGGTTCTGTTAACAAATATTTGTGACAGTATCTGCTTTGCTTCTCTACAAAATGTGGGGAGTTGGGGTTTGGTCAGCAAGGGGTGGGTTCTTACATCTAAATGACATTTGTCCTGTGTGTTGCAGTGGGGGAGACATTGAGAGCCACTGACCTTGGCCTTGAGAAGCCACTGAAGGGAATGGAGTAGTGGAGTGACATGATGAGATTTGTGTTTTAGAAGGATTATTCCAGCCACAAGATGGAGGATCCAGAGGAAAGAGAAACAGGCAGAGAACATGTGACAGAGAGAGCGCAGGGTGGAGAACCATTTTAGAATTGCCGGCACAAAGCAAAACCAGTCAACAAACTAAAATAATAAAAATACACTGCGAACGTGGCTTATTTCAGATTCTAATGGCACGCGTGACACCTGTGGAAGGGTTAAGCTGTTAGAGGTGTCTCCCTCAGGCCGTGACCTGCTAAAGAGAGATTGTGCTGTTCACACTAGGCTCCCAACTTAGTTTTCATTTAGTTGAGTGTGTTTTCACTTAACTCGAATAAATACTGATGGAGGCCTTGTTGGGTTTTTTTGTTTTTTTTTTTTAAACTTGTATTTGAATCACTCTTGGGACCCAAACCAGTTTAGTCCAGATTCTTACAAATATCAAACAAAAAGCTGGTTGGCACCTTTTTTTTTTTTTTTTTTTTTTTGCGGTACGCGGGCCTCTCACTGTTGTGGCCTCTCCCGTTGCGGAGCACAGGCTCCGGACACGCAGGCTCAGCGGCCACGCCTCACAGGCCCAGCCGCTCCGCGGCATGTGGGGTTTTCCCGGACAAACCCGTGTCCCCTGCATCGGCAGGTGGACTCTCAACCACTGTGCCACCAGGGAAGCCCTGCTTGGCACCTTTTTAACTGCACCCTCTACATCAAGCAAGAAAATATGTTGCTGAATTATTTAGATAATCCACTAAGAAAACAGACCAGTCCTAACTGGACATTGCTTCTCTTCTTCATTCTAGAACAACCTGTGTCCAGGCAAGAAAGATTTCCCCTCTCTTTCCTGTTTTCATAGTGCCTTCCCACAGTAGGCCCACACAGAGGGAAAGGGAGGATTAACCCCATCTCTCCATCACCTCCACCTCCACCTCCATGGGCTTTTTTTTTTCATTTTACTGGAGTATAATTGATTTACAATGTTGTGTTAGTTTCAGGTGTACAGCAAAGTGATTCAGTTATACATATACATATATTCATTCTTTTTTTAGATTCTTTTCTCATATAGGTTATCACAGAATACTGAGTAGAGTTCCCTCTGCTATACAGTAGGTCCTTCTTGGTCATCTATCATATATATAGTAGTGTGTGTATGTTCATCCCAAGCTCCTGATTTATCCCTTCCCTCTCCATGTTTCCCCTTTGGTAACCATAAGTTTGTTTTTGATATCTGTAAGTCTGTTTTGATTCTGTAAGTTAATTCATTTGTATCATTTTTTAAAAATTAGATTCCACATATGAGTGATATCATATGACATTTGTCTTTCTCTGTCTGACTTACCTCACTTAGTATGATAATCTCTAGGTGCATCCCTGTTGCTGCAAATGGCATTATTTTGTTCTTTTTTTATGGCTGAGTAATATTCCATTGTATATATGTACCACAACTTCTTTATCCATTCCTCTGTCAATGGACATTTAGGTTGCTTCCCTGCCCTGGCTGTTGTAAATAGTGCTGCAATGAACATCAGGGTGCATGTGTCTTTTTGGATTATGGTTTTCTCTGGATATATGCCCAGGAGTGGGATTGCAGGGACTTTTAATCTACAGTAATGTGGTGACAGAGAATTGTCTACTACTCTTCAGTATGAGTGATGCTGAATTTCTCTCCACTGAGTAACTACAGTTGGCCTGTCACACAAGAGATTTTCATTTTTATGGGGACATCAGCTCTGGACCTCACACTGGACCTACGAGGGATGCTCACAGGTGCTGTTGTAGTCACTCTGCATAAATAAAGAGAAAGTACTCCTTTACCTCACCAGGTTAAATAAGAAATATTGTTGAAGACCTACACATATATTGGTTTGGCTTTTTAAGGAACTGACTCATCCAGATTACCTTTGGTAAATGGATTTATTGCAAGGATGCACAGGACAGTGGATTATCATATTTTGAGTCTGTGAAGAAGACAGCTATCTGCTTCCCAGTGTTCTTTCTCTCCTTTCTGTAGTCATAGGCCCCCTACTCAACCCCATCAGATTTTATCAGGGCACACAGCTAGAGGCAATGCAGCCAAAGGCAATATCTCCCAGCTCCCCTTGCACCTGGGTATGCCGTATGAACCAGTTCTCCGAAAAGAGCATGAGTAGAAGGGAAATATGCAACTTCCATGCCACTTAAAGAAATGTTCTTCCCCTGACTTCAGACGATATTACAAAGCTACAGTAATGAAGACAGTACGGTGCTGGCACAAAAACAGAAATATAGATCAATGGAACAGGATAGAAAGCCCAGAGTTAAACCCACACACATATGGCCACCTTATTTTGATAAAGGAGGCAAGACTATACAATGGAGAAAAGACAGCTTCTTCAATAAGTGGTGCTGGGAAAACTGGACAGCTACATGTAAAAGAATGAAATTAGAACACTACCTAACACCATACACAAAAATAAACTCAAAATGGATAAAGACCTAAATGTAAGGCCAGACACTATAAAACTCTTAGAGGAAAACATAGGCAGAACACTCTATGACATAAATCATAACAAGATCCTTTTTGACCCACCTCCTAGAGAAATGGAAATAAAAACAAAAGTAAACAAATGGGACCTAATGAAACTTCAAAGCTTTTGCACAGCAAAGGAAACCATAAACAAGTCGAAAAGACAACCCTCAGAATGGGAGAAAATATTTGCAAATGAAGCAACTGACACAGAATTAATCTCCAAAATATACAAGCAGCTCATGCAGCTCAATACCAAGAAAACAAACAACCCAGTCCAAAAATCAGCAGAAGACCTAAATAGACATTTCTCCAAAGAAGGTATACAGATTGCCAACAAACACATGAAAGGATGCTCAACACCACTAATCATTAGAGAAGTGCAAATCAAAACTACAATGAGGTATCACCTCACACCGGTCAGAATGGCCATCATCAAAAAATCTACAAACAATAAATGCTGGAGAGGGTGTGGAGAAAAGGGAACCCTCTTGCATTGTTGGTGGGAATGTAAACTGATACAGCCACTATGGAGAACAGTATGGAGGTTCCTTATAAAACTAGAAATAGAACTACCATATGACCCAGCAATCCCACTACTGGGCATATACCCTGAGAAAACCGTAATTCAAAAAGAGACATGTGCCACAGTGTTCATTGCAGCACTATTTACAATGGCCAGGACGTGGAAGCAACCTAACTATCCATCGACAGATGAGTGGATAAAGAAGATGTGGCACATATACATAGTGGAATATTACTCAGGCATAAAAAGAAATGAAATTGAGTTACCTGTAGTGAGGTGGATGGACCTAGAGTCTGTCATACAGAGTGAAGTAAGTCAGAAAGGGAAAAACAAATACCGTATGCTAACACATATATATGGAATCTAAAAAAAAAAATGGTTCTGAAGAACCTAGGGACAGGACAGGAATAAAGATGCAGATGTAGAGGATGGACTTGAGGTCACAGGGAGGGGGAATGGGAAGCTGGGGCGAAGTGACAGAGTAGCATTGACAGTACTAGCTACTAGTAAAATAGTAGCTATCTATTTTACTACCAAATGTTAAATAGATAGCTAGTGGGAAACAGCTGCATAGTACAGGGAGATCAGCTCAGTGCTTTGTATCCACCTAGAGGGCTGGGGTAGGGAGGGTGGGAGGGAGGTGCAAGAGGGAGGGGATATGGGGATATATGTATACATGTAGCTGATTCATTTTGTTTTACAGCAGAAACTAACAACATTGTAAAGCAATTATACTCCAACAAAGATGTTAAAAAAAAATTTGCTTGTATTCCATATGCTCTCTTTTTGCTTCTCCAGAGGCTGAAAATGGATATTGTGCTGCTTAGATAGCTTTGATTATGTAACAAGGACCACTTCCCAGGAGATGGCAAAACCCCTATAGTTCAGAAGAGAGGGAGTTTGACATGTATGGTTTCCCACAAAGTTGATTTAACCACAGTTCCACACTCTAGAACATGACACAATATACTCAACAATACAAAAGTTATTAGCATACACATGAATCATTGCCAGGCTTCCAAAGTTTTTTGGTTGTTTTTTTTTTTTTGCAGTACATTGAAAAGCATTAGTAATCTCCTTCTGAAGGCTCCACTCACCTTGACTTTCCCACTTCTTCATTTCAGAGGGTGAGCCAGTTCCAAAGCACTCACACAGGGCTCTCCTAACACACAGCTGGGTAAGGTGGTGACAATGGGAGAGTTAATTGCTTAAAAAATATTTCTTTATCTGCTGTTAATGCCTGAAATTCTTCATTAGAAACTCATCCCCTTGGTTTAAGGGCATGTTTTCTGATCCAAAATGAAAATATCCCTGGAATGTCAAGACTCTTGTGAGGAGTCTGAGATTTTATTTACTCGCAAGCTAACAAGTTATCCTGCCACAATTTCCTATATACTGGCAGGGGACCTGCATCTCCTGGGTCAAGGACAAAGGACTGTATTACTGATGACTTCGCAAGCTTCATGATCTTTATGTTCACATTGGTTCCCCTTGCCCCCAAGTCTCACAGGACACCTAGGTGAAGTTGTGCATCATAGTTGAGGAAATCCCTATTTTTGAAAGAGTGATGCTGGTAAACTTGCCCAACCTTGGGATAATGTCTGGAGGGAGACATTATCTTAATTATCCTGAGTCATGAAACTAATGTGCTTTCTGTCCTGGAGGGTGATACTATCTCTATCTTCCAAGGCTGTCTGTTACACAAACAACCTTGGAATGGCAGTGTGGAACAAAAGCTGATACGAGACATGCAGAAACGCTATGGAGAATTGTCAACCAACAAGTGAGAAGGAAGACTATTAAGCCCTTAGCACCTTTACACACAAGACCAAGTGTATCTAAGGACACTCTCTAAGGCTGGCCATCTGAAATGGTTCCCCAACAAAAGAAAGGCAAGCACAAGAGGTAGCTTCCAGAGTCCCCGTGGCCGGGTAGTCCATAAAGAGTGACAGATCTGGATAAAATACTCAACTGGGGATCCTGGAATAGGAATAAAGATGTCACCTTCACATACTTGACTTAGTTCCTGTGGCTCTTTCTGCCTGAAGTACTGTTCCCTTCCCCTTTGCAAAGATTTTTTTTTTCACTTTTTCCTTTAAGACTCTGCTAAGACATCTCCTCTTCTGCAAAACCTGCCTTAGGCCCTTGCCTCCAGCTGAGATAGGTGTCGTGCATCTGTGTTCCTATAGCACTCCATGCCTATTTTCCTCTGAAATAACATCTACTGCACTATATCACAACTTTATGCATATTGATAAGTTTCCCTTAATGAGTGGAAAACTTCTTGAGGGCAAAATCTGTCTATCTCTCAATCTCCGTGGTTTGCAATAAACGTTTGAGCAACTGAACTGAACTGGGGAGAAGATCACTACCTAGATTTGACCTTGCATCTTCACTAGTCTTTAAATTCAATGTAAATCTATACCAGATTATAATTTCCTGCAATGCTATAAATTCTTTGATATTTCCCTAAGAGGGACACTTGATAGCAGGTAGAAAATGAATTAGGTGAGAGGCTTTCTTTTGGTAATTATAAAAGCTAAATGGGGCTTCCCTGGTGGCGCAGTGGTTGAGAGTTTGCCTGCCGATGCAGGGGACGCGGGTTCGTGCCCCAGCCTGGGAGGCTCCCACATGCCGTGGAGCGCCTGGGCCCGTGAGCCATGGACGCTGAGCCTGCACGTCCGGAGCCTGTGTTCCGCAACGGGAGAGGCCACAACAGTGAGAGGCCCGCATACCG
>NW_006786333.1:1943447-1971576 GCF_000442215.2 Lipotes vexillifer
ATTCACTCTGTTATAAAGCAGAAACTAACACACCACTGTAAAGCAATTATACCCCAATAAAAAAAAAAAAAAAAAAAAAAAAAAAAGCTAAATGAACAAGAAGTTATTCAAGGTTAGGTTAGATGTCAAACAAGACTGGACAATTGTTCTGATCTCTAAGACATGGACTGTAAAACTGAATCTTGGAAACAGTGATACTCAGAGAGACTTTATGGTTGTGTGTTAGGGTACAAGCTAAGCTGCTATAACAAAGAGACCCCCAAGCATACTAGCTCAAATATAGAAATTTATCTTTTGTGTATCAGCCTAGAGTCGATGGATAGATGGACCAGGGTGAGCTCTGCTGCAAAGTCCAAAGTTCCTGTTTAGTCTGTTCATCACTTAAGGTTGTTTTTACATTTCATATCTTACTGTTTGGGGACTGGAAGCAGTCAATTTTTTTGGTCTTGCAAGACCCACACATTTCTAGACTCTCTATTCACTTCATTTCTGCTTGAAATTGCCTATTTCCCCCCCTGAGGTATTATTTGCCTTGTAGCATTGCCAAGCACACTTGGCAATGTGTGCCAAAATGTGCCAAGCATATTTTATGCATTGTTATTGTCAATAACAACACACATAAAATTAAATTTCAGTTTTCCTACCTCTCCCTCTAAAGATGCCTGCTCAGGCATCACATGATCTGCCTCCCATATTACCTCAGGAGATGGTTTTACCAAATATGATACATGGATCTCCAACTCTCCCACTTCAGAGAGCAGTCTTCTCAACACCTCACTGCTGGATAATACCACATATTATAGTTTTGGGGGTTTACTTTTGCTTTGTTATTTGGTGACAGCTCGCTTCTGTTCTAAATATGTGTATTAGCCAGGCTCAGGCATTATGGTAGGCTGTATTAGTTAGGGGGTATAGTTCTCTGCTCCATTGTAGTAAGGCTTGGCCATGTGACTTGGTCTGAGCAATGAAATGATGACAGAAGTGTTGTGTGCCACTTCTGAGCAGGAGCCTTAAATGTGGTTCCTCCCACTTTCTTGCCACTGCTGTGAGAATGGCAGCACCCCCAGATAGAGGCTGCTTCTTCACCATGAATGCAGGATGAAGACTCATAAAACAGAGCCAGAGCCAACCACAACCACATCTAATGTGAGAACATCTGGTAGTGTTCTAAGCTACTGATATTTCGTGGTTGTTTCCACAGCATACCTTAGTGAAAGCTAATGTTACAGCTAGACTGTACTACAGCAGTAAATAAATCCCCGTTTCTTAGTGGCTTAACATGAGAATTTAATGCTCTCCTTTAGGGAGGGGTGAGGAGAGCTCCATTTTCTCTAGTGTGCAGCCTGCTTTTAGGCAAATTGTCATGAACAATCATTGCTTTGAACTTATCTGACCAATGTCTCTTTGTACCATGTACAACCAAATCCACTGGGAGGGAGCCTCGTGAAGGTCTGAATTTTTATTTTTATTCTCTGGTACTGCAAATCCTCTTAGCCTGTTTATATAGTTTGACTCTTGCCATTCTGAGATTTGTTTTGATCTTGGATGTACCATGTTTTTCATCATTAAAGAAGGATTAATTTGGTGGCTCCAAAATGAATTGCATTCTATTTTCCAAATCCAATATCCTTTTGAACTTATTCCAGAAACTGTGAAGGAGTGTTGGTCTTATGATGTACAGAGCTGTTTGGGCCTCTGTATTATTGGTGTGGGGAGAAGCTGTAGACTCTGTCTTCTTCCTCCACACTCTCAGTCTTAAACCTCACATAGAATTTCTAAATGTACCAAAGTGACCGGCTTACTTCTCTCTTATCTAAAGATGGTGATTAAAATTAGCTCAGTGCTGAAGCTCTCAAAGCCTTTGAACAGATTTCAGCTTCTCAGTCTCTCTTTGATTAGGATATGTTCATTTAGGTGTTCCAACTCCTTTAAAAACTCTTCAGTAAATTTCCAAGCCTCTTGTCAAACACCACTGACCAATTGCCTTTCTAACTCCCAGCCTAAAGGACTCTAAAATCATTTCTCTGACCTTCTCATTGAGTAATTGGGCTTTGATTGGTGTCAGCTGCTGCCAACAGTGATAAAACTGTTTTCAGTAAGCCTTGACATTCTGGAGGTGACATTAGGTCACTTTCTCATACTTATAAACAGGACAATTTTAAAATTGAGAGGGGAGTTGATGCTATGGATCGTCTTTCATTCAACAGATCTAAATTAAGAACTGACTTCGTGCCAGATATTGCTGGAATGGGGTAAGAACTTACTCCCTTCTTCAAATTCCCATTGAAAACAAATTATTGCAGTTGGAAAAGATGGTGAGTCCAGACTGAGGGAAGTACTCTCCAGCTTTGAAATCGCAGGGTGTGGGGGAGGAAGAGGCCGGGGCAGGAGATGTGGCAGAAGGGTGTGTGTGTGTGTGTGTGTGTGTGTGTGTGTGTGTGTGACGTCTCCATCCAATCCTCAAACACCACCACGAGGTAAGTACTAGCAGTGCCGTCTCGTATGTGAGGAAAGGGGCACGCTCAAAGCACTCACTGACAATTTGGCTCAGATGATGAGTTACGTTGTGCAGGCTCCTAATGAAGGTGGTAGTGTCAGGTTGAGAAGGGAAGCAAGAGCCCCAGATAACTTTCTGGCTGCCAGGACAGCTGTGGAAAAGAACCACTGCACAGAGATGAGTTTCCCTGAAGTGATTGACCTGGGGCTGCAGCTTCCTCCCGATTTCCCAGGGGTCAGCCATACCTCTAATCTCACAGAGTAAAACTACAGCAAATCTGAATCTTCTTTCTCTCTATGTGTCTTGAGCCTGAAATATTTGCTCAGGGACCCATATTCTCTGGGGCAGAATCTGCCTGAACTATGCTGGACAAACATAGCTGTCCCTCTGCAGAGCAGGCAGACAGAGAACACTCACCAGACATGTGATATAAAGCAACAGCAGCTCAAAAGACAGCAGGCATGCTAATGACACAGGGCAGATGTCACCCTTTGAGTCACAGGAAGATGAAGGAAAACTCTCAGGTCACCTCTTATTTGCATTTTCAATAAGAGTAAATTGCATTTATGATGTAAAAGCAGGCAATCCGGAAAAGGGAGGAGTCTGAACGTCATCATCTTGGAGATGGACATCAGCTCTGAATTCATGCAGTGGAGGAAGCAGACAGTGAATTGAACCCAGGAGAAAATGGAATTAATGAATGAGAAGTAAGCTTGATAAATTGTCCCAAGACACTAAGGAAAAGGATAAAGGAATGGAAACAATAAGAGAAAAGAGACACAGGACATGATCTAAGTGAGCTGATACCCTATAATTGAAATACCTCCAGGAGAGGACATCACAGGTGGAGGGAAGTAAAAAAAAAAACAGTAGAAGAAAAATATTTTTATTTATTTATTTATTTGGCTGTGTTGGGTCTTTGTTGCTGCGTGTGGGCTTTCTCTAGTTGTGGCGAGTCGGGGCTACTCTTCATTGCGGTGCGCGGGCTTCTCATCGTGGTGGCTTCTCTTGGTGCGGAGCACGGGCTGTAGGTGCGCGGCTTCAGTAGCGTGGCACACGGGCTCAGTAGTTGTGGCTCGCGGGCTCTGGAGCACAGACTCAGTTGTTGTGTGCACGGGCTTTGTTGCTCCACGGCATGTGGGATCTTCCTGGACCAGGGATCGAACTGGTGTCCCCTGCATTGGCAGGTGGATTCTTAACCACTGTACCACCAGGGAAGTCCCGAAAAATATTTTTAAGTGGAAGAAAACTTTGAATCTTAGAGTTGAATTAATTAAAGTAACTAGATACATCAGAGCAAAGTTTCTTAATTCAATGATTTCTCAATGCTTTAAAGCATGCAGATTCAAGGGAAGCATTCGTTATAATGGAAAATAATCCAGCTGAGATCAAAACGCTTCCTTTTACAGTTTTATTGGAGCCGAAATGATTTTATGTAAACAAATTTAATTTCATGTTGAAAGTTGGTGAAAATATATGAGTTGGGTATATTAAGTCAATGCAGAGTAATAAAAATAAAATAAAAATAATAAAGTAAAAAAAAAAAAACGAACACTGGAAGAAAACAATGCAACACTGTCCACATAATGACTGCTGTGAAAAGTTTCAGCTTAGAGTGTAGATTTCCTTTCTCTTTTTTTGAAGCAATTTCGAGGAGCAAATATTGTGTTCCCAGAATTCTAGCCCTGGACACATTAGCCTCCATATGGAAGAGTAGAAGGAAAACAATCTCCAATGTGCAAGGCTTCAGAACGCATACTGTTAGTGTACCTTTCCTGAAAAAAATTATTGAATAAGTGCTCCAGTGAACCAAGAAATTAATCATAAAGAATTTAGAAATCAGGAAGATTTATAAAAGAAAATGTAGTGAAAGGTGGAACCAGTGAAATAGCATTAAATTTAGATTACTATTGCTAATGTAGTTATGAAACTTCCTGCAAATGTCAAAAATAAAGGGAAGGAGAAGATACATAATGTCAAAACATATTAAAAAGATTGAGATCTAAAGTCCTAGATGATTTCAACAAAAACTGGCTGGTAAAGGGGGATGTGAAATTTCACATTTTATAAGAGGAAGTATACTGTGTCATGTTTGATGTTAATAGAAATATGTGTTTGTATATGACTTAAAAAATTTTAAAGATGAACACCAATATAGTCCTGTAGGTTAAAACCTTTTTGTTTTTAGCAGTTGAAATCTTCCCCTCTCCCTATACACACACCCACGTACCTAAATATAAAAGAGGTCACAGTGACACCTGCTCTGGTTGAGACAGGGCAGCAAACCCAGAACTCTAATCCTTGGGCTTCCCTTTCACTTCCAAGGCCTCTAAGGCCCTGGAACAAAATCCTGGAGCTCATAGAACAAAATTTGAAAACCATTGTCCTAGTAGATAAAATGAATAAATCTTCCATGTCATTAGATCACAACTTGTGCCAAGGTGCTATAAATGGATTACAGCCTCCAGCTAAAGATCTCCTCTGACCGTGGGGTGGCTGACCAAGCCTGGGGATGTTGGAGTCCCATAGCCTTTGACCTGGAGCTGCCTGGTCCAGGGCTCCTTGAAGGGTGAAGTGGTCTGATGGTGCCCCTTGGTCCCCACAGGGTGGCTGTGTCTTTCTTCATTTGCCGTCTGCTCCACCATGCTGTGCAGAGCACAGTTGAAGAGATACTTGTGCATCCTGGATCCCTCTTTCAGCAGACAGTGTTAAAATAACCAGATGTGGTCAAGGGAGCCACACTAGCTCCAGGAGAAGCTGGTCCAGTGTGGGGACATCGGGTTAGGCACAGCTCCCTGTTTTCACATATATCCAAAAACTTCTGTTAATTGGTGGCAGAATGCCTCTTTAGTGGCAACTTAGCCAGCTTCAGGATGGCCTCTTCAAGGATATATGTTCATTCTGAAAAGTAGAGCATTGTCATTATTTTGAAATACTTAATATGGAAATTTTCAATGGATTCAAAATTATTCCCATTATCACAAGAAATTTCAATATTACTTTAAAAGGTAAATGAAAGAGCTGTTAGTTTCTTTAAATGTAATCTAAATGTGTACATTTGTGAGTAACAGTAAAAGTGCTTTACATTTCTTTTTATCACCAACCTGTGCAAAGTTTCTCACTGATGGTCCCTATAAAGAATTTGAAAATATCATCATGAAAAATTCTTCATCAGGACTTTTGTATTATTATTTTAAGCATAAACTCTGATATAAATAAGATACAAATAAGAGTATGGAAGCAAGCTAGTTTTTAATTAAACACCTTGAGACTATTTTATTTGGAAGCTTTATACAAATTCAGTATTTTAAATATTCCTCAATTTTACTTTTTTCTATTTTATTTTATTTATTTATTTTTTTTCTTGCGTTATGCGGGCCTCTCACTGTTGTGGCCTCTCCCATTTGCGGAGCACAGGCTCCGGACGCGCAGGCTCAGTGGCCATGGCTCACGGGCCCAGCCGCTCCGCGGCATGTGGGATCCTCCCGAAACGGGGCACGAACCCGCGTCTCCTGCATCGGCAGGCGGACTCTCAAGCACTGCGCCACCAGGGAAGCCCTCTATTTTATTTTTAATCATAATTTTATAATATAAAGAAAATATATTTTGCACCAAGCCCTGTATATATGCCTTCATATTTCCTCTAGTTTTCTGAGTGTGAAACAGAAGTATTATTTTGCATCTGTGTGTCATAATGTAAAAATGAGTGGGAAACATGGTTTTAGGGAAACAAATACGCAGAGAAAGTGTTGTCAATAAAAAAATAAAGGGGGAATAAAGGAAGCCTATTTGAACATTGGCCAACATGTATTAAGTGAGGGGGCAAGTTATAGAATAATATGTATGGTTTATCTTTTGCTTTTGCAAAATAAAACTATTAGAACTATTGCTAGTGGATATCTGTGGCTCACTGTGGCTTCTCCCTTCTGGTTACCGTCCTTCAACCCAAGCATGCAGTTACAAAGGAAGCAGCCATGTTGCTAGGACATGTGTGCCCCTTTGATCAGGATGGACTCTTTTAAGAATCTTAACTTTCCCAGAGAGCTTTGGGACTGTGACCAAGAATGTTCAGTCTCCGTTTGGCTGCTTGCTTGAATAGAGGGAATTTAAAATCACAAGATGTTGGTACTTGTCATTTTCTGCAACAGGATGAGGAAATAGAGTGAAGGATGGAGGGAACTGATTTTTCCAATTCGCTGCCATGTTTTAGTCTGTGTCTAAGACCTGGCTGCCTTCCTTCTTGTCAGTTCAGGGAGACATCTTACTATGCTTATTGTAAATCCCCCCGCCCTTTTGCATTAATTCCTTCAACTGGGTTTCCTTTGCTCACATCCAATAAATACATAATCTATGTGTTAATTCACAGGGAAAGATGAAAGTCAGGGACATCTACATTAAAATATTAGCAGAGCTTAACTCCAGATAGTGGGCTGTGGGTGAAACAAGACAACATTAAACAACATTAAAATATTTTTTATTTTGCTTTTAGAAAAACTTGCATGACATTCAAGAAGCATGTATTACTCTTGTGAGAAGCAAAATAATTAAAGAACATATTTATTTAGGGGATAAGAAGTTGGGTAATTATGGTTAAGTCTAATTTTTATGTTTAAGCTCCTAATTTTGAGCCTTATTATACATAATATAAAATGGAAGAGTTGACAAATAATTCTGAAAATACTGATATTAATTATTATGAATGTAATACTAAAATAAAAATTTAGCAATATACTCTTTAAATACCTTTAAAAGTAATTTTATTTTAATTTGCTTGCTAGGAGAAGAATTTACAAATTTTTTGTTAGTGTATAAATCGTACTCCATTTAAAGAAATATTTTATGAAGGGAAGGATATTGCCCTCAATTTCATTTTAGATTATGGCAAAGTGAGCCATAGGAAAAGTAACAGGTTCCCAATCCTGAACCTCCTAGTGGTCTTCCACTTCCCTGCAGTATCTGTACAATCAACTAAGTGAGATTTCAATGAAGTTTGATCAATGTTATTATCCCGGGAGGTGGGGAGCAATGAGGAAGCATATTTGATTTAGGAGCTGCCTAATGGTTGGCGGGTTAATAGGAGACACACGTTTGTTTTTTTTTCTCGGTACGCAGGCCTCTCACTGCTGTGGCCTCTCCCGTTGCGGAGCACAGGCTCCGGACGCGCAGGCTCAGCGGCCATGGCTCACGGACCCAGCCGCTCCGTGGCATGTGGGATCTTCCTGGACCGGGGCACGAACCCGTGTCCCCTACATCGGCAGGCGGACTCCCAACCACTGCGCTAACAGGGAAGCCCGACACACGTTTTTTAGTGAATTACAAGAAGGAAAAAGAATACAAAGGCTCCAGCCCCCAATTACTTTCAAAATGTCAGGAAAATCTGAGCCACTGAAGCCTGAGATTTAAATTTAAGATGCTAAGAGGGCATGAGTGAGAACTTCCTTTTGAATTGTCTTTTTCTGAGAGAACATAAAAACACCCAACACGTTAATAATTGGGCCAAGTTGGCCGTGTGACTCCAAAAGCTTAAATGCTGAAATAATTCATCATAAGGACCGTGTGCTTCTATGCTTAGCACAGATGGGTTCACCTGTGTGAATTTCGGTTCTTGTTTAATGTTGTCGTCTTCAAGATGAGAAATGGAAGGTTGACATTTCCTGATGCATTTTCTCTGGCAAGTGAACAGAAATAATCACTGGCATTATTTGCCTGATGACACTACAGTGGGGTAAAGTGAATGATGACAGCCCTTGGCACCTGCACATCAGGTGAGAAAGGAAAAGAATTTGTCCTAGTGGAGAGAAGAAATATTGGATTAAAATGAAAAGCTACTGGATAAGAGAGTGTTCAAATGTGTGGCTAACTCTGTTTTCCATCTCAGTACCTAACCCTAAAGGTTACTTAGATCTGGTTCTTGAGTCTATCACAGACTTCCGCCAGTCTCCAAATGTAGGATCCAGTGGCTTTGAATTTCAGTGTCAGTGCCTTCTGAGCCCAGTCAAACATCATTTAAGGCTGATACTGATTTGCTTCTCAGGTTGCCTCATGAGGGTGGGCCCAGGCTTTGGATTCAG
Organism: Lipotes vexillifer; assembly: GCF_000442215.2. Lineage (NCBI taxonomy): Eukaryota > Metazoa > Chordata > Mammalia > Artiodactyla > Lipotidae > Lipotes > Lipotes vexillifer. Next base: position 1,952,016 of record NW_006786333.1, read on the forward strand.
GCAACCCCGTTTGAATCCGGGCTCCTAGAGGTGAGACTTTGAAAGGTAACTTCATCTCACTGAATATTGTTTATTGTAGGAGTGGCTAATAACACTAACCCCCCCAGGCAGTTGTGGAGATTAAGCATGGTGAAAGTACCTGTCGCATTCCCTTGAATGCTCTTGCAGAATACTTGTCCACCTTTCAAAACTTCCACGACACAGCCTTCTTATCTTTCATGAATATACTTTGTTCATGGCACTTGCATTCACATATTTTCAGGATCACTTAGATATTTGTTATTTGAAGATTTTCCAGAGCATTATTCTAGCGACTCCTTTTTTGTCCAAAGACTAAGATGCCATTAGTTGTTAGGATTTGGGGGCTATCAAGTGAGGAGCTTGGAAATATGATTCACCTCTGAGACTACAGAACTGTCACAAAGTAGGGATTGGTTGTCCTCGCCTCAGATGGTTATTGGGAGGGCTAAATGAGATAATCTATAAAGCCCTTAGCATGATGCCTAAACACGGCTATGTGAGTGACGATGTTGATGTTGAATAGCCCTGTGCATGCCACCCAAAATAATACCTTATAAGCAGTAATTATGTCACAGATTCTTTTCCAATCAAAGATTAGAGTATAGCTATAGGATAGAGATTGCAAATAGGGTTTGATTCCTCTGCCCACATGCTATCTGAATGCTGGGTTAGGAAGGATTCTGAAGCTGCATCTTAGCTCAGTGGGAGAAAGTGCTGTGACTGATTAGAGGTGTCAGATCTGAGAGCGGGGGCAGGATGAGCCGATGACATTTATTTAGCATTCCTCTTCTAGGTCAGTTTTTCTCTTTTATTTTTTTGACTGCTGTCTGCTTAGGTGGAACAAAAGATTCCTTGATTCATCTATCTTACCCGTTCCCACTTTCTAGCGTAAAAAGAGAAAAAAAAGAAACTCCATGGTAACAAAAAAATTGGAGAAAAACAAAATAATAAGCACTATACTCAAACTCTTCCGTGTTAGTTCTTGAAAAATTATAGCCCCCCACCAAAAAGTCATTATGAATTTTAGAGTTATTAACCCATAAACATTGAAGTAAAAATAATGAAACTAAAGGAATAGTGGTTGAAAAGCAAGCATAGCACCTGTTGAAAACCCCGATCAATCAAGACCACACTAATAATATTCTAATAACAAGCTTTCTTCCTCTAAACGGTGGGAGTTTTAACTATGTGTATGTCCATGTAGAATAAGATTTCTACTGTTGCCAAGCCTTGAAGAGTGGTCAGACTTAATAGAATCCTAAGTTAGAGGCTTCTATAAATTCTGCTTACACACTAATTTTAGTTCAATGTGACACAGATTACTAATGGCCCCCAGTATCCCTGAATGGACACTGGGAATAATAATTGTTTGTATTCATAGGGATTGTGGAGGTTAAGTGAGATGCTGAATGTAACACCAAGGACCCTGGGTAGCACACAACACAAGCACAGAAAATGTTAGCTATTATAAGTTCATGCAGTTTTAGGAGTTCTAGTGAGATGCTGCTAACTCCTTAAACTCTTTACTATTTTCTTAAGGGAGCCCCACTACACCACTTGAATGTATTTCCTCTCACTTAAGGTTTTGATCCATGTTTTTAAAAAGCATATTGCCTTGGGAAGACCGACACTTTATTTCCTTATATGTTTCCTTATATGTTTAGCATATATTTATATGTTCCTTATATTTTAGCATATTTCTTTCCTTATATGTTTAGCATATTTATAAGTGTAATGAGCTAGACACCATGCAATGCCCTGTGTGGGAGGGGGGTCACTAAGATGAATGTCACAGCCCCTGACTCTAAGAAACCATAGGTCTTTCTGGGATGTGTGTGGCTGCCTGAATTAATCTGATAACTTCCATGATCTGGCCCAACTTACCTTTCCAAATGAATTTCCTATCACAGGATATTATCTTGCGTCCACATTGAACCACCATGTTTCCAAGCAATCCTTCTGCTTTCCAAACTCTGCCTCTTGTCGCATTCTATTTCTTCTAACTTGGAAAGATTCCCATCCTCACTTTTAGAATAGGTCAACTGTAGCCTCACTTGTGAAATGTTCCTTTATTATCACAGTCTGAAAGCGAGACTCTCTTCTTTGTATAGCTGTAGCAGCGTACATTTTTGGTGAATGAATCGATGTAGGGATGATAAGTAAGTTTGTATCTTACTACAGTCATGGAGCATGGGTAAAGCATGTCAGGCATGCTGGGTACGTCTGCAGAATCTAGTGGCAAGAGATTCTGAAGGCAAGCATCAGAGGTTTGGCGTTTAATGCATACACACAGCAAGCCTTATTGTATCCTGGGGTATTCAAGGGCACCAGTTCCGGCATCAAATCTCAGCTCTACCACTCCATGTTATGGCCTCCAGAAAGTCACTCCGTTTTCTCATCTGTAAAATGGAAATAACAATAGTACCAACATCACTGGGGCATGAAGATTAAATGAGATAATAACTATTAAGCTCTTGATAAGAACCCGACACATGGTAGGAATTTAATAAATTTTCATTATTATTATCATCTGCCCTTTTGTGAACTTCTCATTCTCCATGTACCTGTAAGACTCGTCACAGTGCTAGGTTTGAATCTAGCTCTTTAGAGCCATCTTTTATGACAGATAAACATTTTAATTTCTTTTTTTTAATAGAAATGTGTTTATTTATTTTTGGCAGTGTTGGGTCTTCGTTGCTGCGCTTGGGCTTTCTCTAGTTGCAGCGAGCAGGGGCCACTCTCCTCTGTGGTGCCCGGGCTTCTCATTGCGGTGGCTTCTCTTGTTGCGGAGCATGGGCTCTAGGTGCACGGGCTTCAGTGGTTGTAGCACGTGGGCTCAGTAGTTGTGGCTCACGGGCTCTAGAGTGCAGGCTCAGTAGTTGTGGCGCACGGGCTTACCTGCTCTGTGGCATGTGGGATCTTCCCGGACCAGGGATCGAACCCCGTGCCCCCTGCATTGGCAGGTGGATTCTTAACCACTGTGCCACCAGGGAAGTCCCAAAACATTTTAATTTCTTATGCAAATATAAAACAGGAGACCATTAGAAGACTATTTGGAGTATCAATAAATGTGGTTTGTGGAACTTAAATTATGTTTCAGATAAGCCAGTTCTTCAATTGGAGTAGTTCCTACTCCATTCTCTTTCAAGTTAATATCTAACCACACTTAATGGTCATCTCCTCTTGTTAGCTGGCAATAGGTGAAACCAATTAAAATGCAATTAATAAATGATAACTCTGGTGTAGAATGATGTTGGCTTGTGGCAGAGGCTTTCAGGGACAAGCTGCCCAGGAGGCCTGTCAAGTTGGCAGAATAAGCTGCAAACCTATTTAAATGTTCTTTGAAAACAACTGAAATGCTTTCCTCTGAGTGTCACCAGTAAAGCACAAAAGTATACCAAAGAGCATCTTGATGTGGTGCTGTTTACAGCAAATTTCCCTGATCAAGGACAAATACATCATTTATGTTATATTTTGTGTGTATATATGTGTTAGATAATGCATGCCATCCACTGTAACAGGAAATTTGGATAATGTAATTTAGAAAGTAAAGTACAGGTGAGAAGATTAGACCCTTATCTGCAATACTACAAAGGATGTGAAAGACAGCATTTGAGGTCAACCAGTTTTTCTTTCGAATCATTTTCCGTGAGGTACTTAAACTATACTACATTTGCGGTTTCATGGTTTCCAAGTGAACTGTAGGCTGCTCAGTAGTCTCACGGGCTCTAGAGTGCAGGCTCAGTAGTTGTGGCGCACGGGCTTACCTGCTCTGTGGCATGTGGGATCTTCCCGGACCAGGGATCGAACCCCGTGCCCCCTGCATTGGCAGGTGGATTCTTAACCACTGTGCCACCAGGGAAGTCCCAAAACATTTTAATTTCTTATGCAAATATAAAACAGGAGACCATTAGAAGACTATTTGGAGTATCAATAAATGTGGTTTGTGGAACTTAAATTATGTTTCAGATAAGCCAGTTCTTCAATTGGAGTAGTTCCTACTCCATTCTCTTTCAAGTTAATATCTAACCACACTTAATGGTCATCTCCTCTTGTTAGCTGGCAATAGGTGAAACCAATTAAAATGCAATTAATAAATGATAACTCTGGTGTAGAATGATGTTGGCTTGTGGCAGAGGCTTTCAGGGACAAGCTGCCCAGGAGGCCTGTCAAGTTGGCAGAATAAGCTGCAAACCTATTTAAATGTTCTTTGAAAACAACTGAAATGCTTTCCTCTGAGTGTCACCAGTAAAGCACAAAAGTATACCAAAGAGCATCTTGATGTGGTGCTGTTTACAGCAAATTTCCCTGATCAAGGACAAATACATCATTTATGTTATATTTTGTGTGTATATATGTGTTAGATAATGCATGCCATCCACTGTAACAGGAAATTTGGATAATGTAATTTAGAAAGTAAAGTACAGGTGAGAAGATTAGACCCTTATCTGCAATACTACAAAGGATGTGAAAGACAGCATTTGAGGTCAACCAGTTTTTCTTTCGAATCATTTTCCGTGAGGTACTTAAACTATACTACATTTGCGGTTTCATGGTTTCCAAGTGAACTGTAGGCTGGATGGTGGTTGGGTGAATCCCTCGCAAAATAGAACTGAGAAACATTTGAATTAGATATGAGACATGACAGGAAGAAACACTGCAGCAGAGGGGAGCTAGAGAAAGAAAGGGCACTTATGAAAACAGCATAGCTGGAGTGGTTGTATACCCTGGGCTTTTCAAGAGAGTCCCAGTTTATACCTGTGCCCAGACATTTATTTAGTGCCCCTTTTCACTGTCAGTGTCCCAGTTTATGCTATAGATTAAATATCCAGCAGAGTTCACACTTGAATGCTCAATTTCACTTTCATGAGCCAGAAAATAGTAGCATGGACCCAAATCTGCCACTGGCTGCTGAACTTCCAATTTGCGTAATAGGAATTTAGAAGGGAAGGTAAGAGACTGCATGCTGAAAAGCCTAGGCACATTCACTTGGTTACTTAGGTAATAAAGATGACACATCTGGGGCTGGCAAGATAATCAAGTATATTAGTACCTAATGCAAATTTTGTCCTCTGGAGGATTGATATTGCATTTGCCTGGGATCTCCTACTGCTCAACTTGTGACAGAAACGTTGCCTCACTTTTCGAGGTAGTTGAACTAAGAGAAAACAGACAAATGTCATGGCTTCTAATGAGATTTTATTCAAGGAGGTGGGCTAGAGGGAGATATGGTCAAAGGGATGATTCTGGTCCAAAGGCTCAAACGCGTTACCCTGGAAACAGCCTCTCACTCAGAAAGCAGAGCTCATCTGTGGAGTCATCTCCTCAGGCCCCTGCATGTCTACCCAGGAGGGGCCAGCTGCCACCTGAGGGAGCAGAGTTTAGCTCTTTCACTTTGGCAGCACATATACCAACACTGGAATGAGTTCAAGAATATTAGCGTGACTCCTGTGCAAGAAGTTATTGATTTATTCCAGTTTTGGAAGTCACATGTTATGAATTTATTCAGTGTTGTACTAGAGTCTTTGGCCACTGGAGTAAGGCAAGAAAAAGAAAGAAAAGTTGCCATGAGGGGAAATAAATAAACAAAACTGATTATTCAGAGATGACATAAAAATTGTCCAAGTAGAAGATCTAATGTATATACACGTATACACACTCGCGCACACAGCACATTAAGAGAGTTTAGGAAGATTCCTAGATATAAGATCAATTCTTTTTTTTTTTTTCGGTACGCGGGCCTCTCACTGTTGTGGCCCCTCCCGCTGAGGAGCACAGACTCCGGACGCACAGGCTCAGTGGCCATGGCTCACGGGCCCAGCCGCTCCGCAGCGTATGGGATCTTCCCGGACCGGGGCACGAACCTAAGATCAATTCTTAAAAGTCAATTGCATAGTCATAAAATAGAAACCAATAGTTATAAAGTGTTAATGTTACATAAAATGTCTAAAAATAGCAACAAAAAATTGACACCAGGGAATAAATTTAACAAAAGATGTCTGACTTTTATGTAGAAAGAAGGCCTAAATAAATGGAGACATGACATGTTGCTAGATATGGTCAGGTCTCCCATAATTGATCTGTTAACATAGCAATTGAATTGTTGATAAAACTTGATAGATAGCATCCAAAGTGAATACGTGGAAAAGGCAAGCAAACAGCCGAGAAGAGCTTGAAAAAAGAAAAATGTGGCATAACTTGACCTAGGACTGTAACGATTTATTTTAATGCTTTATATTAGCTTGATTTATGGGTACATAAAGAGATCAAAGAGAGGGCCAGAAACAGACCCATCTATACAGAGACACCTGACATATATAGAGCTCACATTGCAAACCAAGCGGGAAAAAATGGGCTATGCAATCGATGGTGCTGGGACCATTGGCTCTTCCTATGGAAACAAGTACATTTGGGACTCGGCTTCATATTCTAAACAAGTCTAGTTCAGGTGACTTAGAAGTTTAATAGTGAAAAGAAATCTTTAAAGCTATAAGAGAGAATATAGGATAAAATCTTTACCTCATGAAGGGACATAGCATTTTTAAACAATTCACACAAAATATAAACCATAAAGGAAAAAGAAATAAATTGGATTACATTAACATAAAATTTTATGTTTACCAGAAGACAGATAAAAAGAAAACTTAAAAGGAAATGAGCGGACTTCCATGGTGGTGCAGTGGTTGAGAGTCCGCCTGCCGATGCAGGAGACACGGGTTCGTGCCTTGGTTTGGGAAGATCCCACATGCTGCGGAGCGGCTAGGCCTGTGAGCCATGGCCGCTGAGCCTGCGCGTCCGGACCCTGTGCTCCGCAACGGGAGAGGCCACAACAGTGAGAGGCCTGCATACCACAAAAAAAAAAAAAAAAAAAGGAAATGAGGAAAAGACATGAAAAAGACATTTCACAGAACAAGAGCCCCTGATGCTAGTAAATATATGAAGAAAATATTCGACTTAATTAGTAATCAGAGAAATCCAAATTAAGACACCAGTGAATTAGTGTCTTACACCCATTAGGCTGGCAAGGCTGGACAATACTAGTTGTGGTGAGAATGAGAGACACGTAGACCTCGTAAGAGTATAAATTGGTACAAACACTTTGGAAAATTATTTGCCATTATTTTTTTAACTTAAAGAAAACATATTACCTAGCAGTTTCTTTCTTAGGTGTATACTGTAGAGAAATTCTTGCTCGTGTACGTAGTGTATAAAAATGTTCATCCTGGGTTTACACAAATGTCTATCCAAATGTCCATTGCCAGGAGAATGGATCAATACTTTGCATACTATAGTAGTGAAGATGATTGAATACAACTGCCTGCTTCAACGTGCATGGCAACCAAAGCATAATGTGAGTGAAGAAAGCAAATCACAAAAGGATACACAGAGTTCACCTAATAAAGTTCAAATGTACAAAAGTAAGTAGCATATATTTCTGGGTTATATATGTAACCATGTATGGTTATATATAATAATATATAATAAACTATTTTTTAAAGTGCATATATAATAAACTATTTTTAAAAGCCATAATCCTTGGTGGGGAGTCAGGGAAATAGGAAAAACTAATGGGGAAGGATATCAGGGGCTGTGCCATAATTAGTCATTTTCTATTTCTTAAGCTGGCTTGGGCACATGGATTGTCAGTCAATCGTTCTTTATACCTTAGCTATTCACTAGACATAATTTTTTGAATGTATGAAATATTTCATGAAAAATAAAATTTTAAAAATGTTCCAGCTGGCCACAGATTTTCATCAACTGATGCAGGCAGTCCAATTATTTCCTTATTTACAGCTGGATCTATACTTTTAACTCTGGCTCATCCCTGAACAAATTTACTGAACATGTTCTAGTGGTCAGATTAGCAGCTCTCTATAACGTTTTAGCCATCCCCAACCTCAGCATATGCATAATACAATTTTAATGACCCAGAACAACATATTTAGTCATCTAGTATAGGCAGTTTCCCCATTAGCAATTGCATTGGAATCCCCAAGTACGTAATTTCTGTCAGTGACTTTATTATGAAATTCCATCGCTGCCTGCTGGGGGCTATAGGAGGAACCAGATTTGATGATTCCAACAAATGTTACTTTCTTGGTGAAGCCTTTCCCAGTGCCTGAAGGCAGAATTTGTTATTCTCTTCTGCTCATCCCAATAGCATTTCCTTGTTTGCAAAATGCGGGGTACTGACTTAGACCTTATTGGCTGCCAAGAGGAATAAACAGGGTAATGCATTTAGAGCTCACAGTAGGCACCTGCAAATATTAGTTATTCTTATATTTGTATTTGTATTTGTATTCTTATTTTTGTTATTGTTTTTATTCCTTGGGCTTTATTGGAACGCATGGCACAGTATGACAAGCATCAGCTAATTGAATCTGGCTCTGTCTCCCTCCTTAGTCTGTAAACCTGTTGAGGGTGAAAAGTGTGTCTTCTCATCTGTGTGTCCCAGGTGCTTAGTACTGCTCCTGGTGTGTAGTAAGCACTCAGTACATATTTCTTGAATTTAGTTAAAATAGAATTGGTTTATGGTTTAAAATTCTTCTTTTAAAGTTTAGAATTTGCAGGGACATCTCTGGTGGTCCAGTGTGTAAGACTCCATGCTCCCCATGCAGAGGGCCTGGGTTCGATCCCTGGTCAGGGAACTAGATCCTGCATACATGCTGCAATTAAGAGTCCTCATGCTGCAACTAAGAGTCCGCATGCCACAGCTAAAAATCCCACATGCTGCAACTAAGAGCCAGCACAGCCTAAATAAATATTTTTTAAAAAATTAAAAAAAATGAAACTTAGGATTTACAGATCTATCCCAGGTTCCAGTCCCTTGAAATCACCTGAAATTTGTGCCTCAACTCTGTGCCTCGGGGATGCAGTGGTATTGGCACTTGTCCCTCCCTGGCTGTATTCCAAGGTTTGGTGAGATGCTGGCAGGGCTCTCATAAACACTTCCTGAGGAAAATGAGAAATGTCTACCCTTGGGCAGTTTGCTATTCCGGTAAAAACAAAAATTTTTAAATGCTATTCATTAGCCACCTGGCTTGGTCAGAAAATGTAGGACCCAAACATGGGTAAAACCCTCTTTTCCTAAGTCAGATTGGTTTCTTGAAAAGATCTATTTTGGAAAGAAGACAAGGAACTCAGCATTATTGACCATAAGACCATAATATTGTTTTCATAGGAGAATATAATTTGTTGCTGAAAATAACCCAGTGGATTATCTAGAGCCAGCCTGATTCAACTGGCTCTAGACTTTACTCTCCCATGTGGATCAGTCTGAGAAATAAGTGAGCACTGATATGATGCACAGCAAGGTGAGGGTCAGAGAGTATAGACATTTAAGACATACAGTTAGTTCACTCCTCCAAAGACCTTATATACTAGTCTTGATCTGTGACTAATTCTAGTTGTATAGTCATATGCTAAAGTGTTTAAGAATTTCTCTGTTAGAGAGGAAAATAGTGTGATGTGATGGGTAATATAGATCAGTAGGAAATTTTATTGGAAATTTTATTAGTGTAATTAATAAGCATATAAAATGTATTGGGTTAGAGGGTTTATAGAGATAGAATTGTGTGGTTACATATGCTTGGAAATAATTTGTGTTATATGAGTAGAATAGAATACACTAAATCAGTGGATTAGGGGAATAGATTTTTAGATAGTAAACTATTTTAAGGCACTGTCAAGATGGAGAGAAGGAGGCTGTGAGAATCTCTGTTTTTGTGACCATAGCAATGACAAGAGCCAGGGACAGCAATCAGAATCTCATGAAATGGGGCAGAGATCTTGGCTAAGAAGGGACTTTATAATCATCACTCTTGGTGGCCCAGGTACTGAATCCCTCCTCATCTCAAGATACTAGGCTGAGCAAAACTCCATGCAAAGGAAGTAAGCAGTCATCGAGGCAGAGCAGAACATGGCTTTATAAATTGGCTTTTGGAGTAAGGCTCAGAGTGAAGGAATGGTGTGAGATCAAATGGGGAAGGGTTTTCATCATAAGTAAGGGAGATGTACTAAGCTTTCATCCTCAAGAGTGGGGAGGCACTGCTTTTACAAGTCATTTCGTTCACTGGAGTGATGGTGATACAGGTTAATAAACCAAGGTTCATAAATAACCCCTGGTAATGTCACATTAATGGCAGGTAAGAAAAGGCGAGAAGCAGTACGTAAAGGAGCCCACATAATACAAAGACTGTGACTTTGGAGTCAGTCAGTACTTTCTTTAAGTCCAACCTCTGCCACTCACAGGACCTGAGATCCTGTGTAAGTTACTTAATATTTCTGAGCCTCTTTCCTATTTTTCGTAAAATGGGATGGAAACAGGTTCTTCTTAAACATACCTTTATTGGTTTTTGTTTTGTATTTTAATTAAGAACTAGAGTTTACATCTATCAAGTGCCTTCCATTATAGGGGCTTCAAATTCTCCTTTACTAATAAACATTGAGTGTAACTCCAGTCTACCCTGTGCTAGAACTTGGGGAAGAAAGAGGAATGAGACACTGTTTTGTTTTGTGCTTTTTTTTTCTTCAACGAACTTACTATGTGATTGATAAAACAGGTAAACAAGTGTGGTAACCATTTTACAACAAGCAGTAGAAGAAACTGCTAGCTGCCTTGTAGTACACATCTGTCCCTTCTTACAAATGAGAACCCCAAATTTTTCTGGGAACGCTGCCCTTCAGTTAAAATACTATTTTACAAACTCCAATTGACAAGTAGTTATGTCCTTGCAATTAAGTAACAGCCAGTGGGAGATAAGCAGGACCTCTGTGTGCACCATCTGGGATGTTTCCTGAAGGTTAAGGGATATTCCTTCATTGTCTGCTTTTCTTTTTCTGCTACCTGGAATGTAATAGCTGGAGCATAAGCTGCTATCTTGGACCTGAGGAAGATATCCTGTAGGGAGGGGGTGAGGCAGGAGCAAAGCAGATTTACCCCCGAACCTAGATCCTTGGTGACTATGGGGCAAAGCCCAGCTTTGGGCTTCTTACCTTCAAATATCATGAGAGAAAAATAAGCATATCTTTTGTTTGAGCCACTGTTCTCCTGAGTTTTCTGCAACTTCTAGTCTAAATTCAGTGAATTAATGCAATAGGATACAGTGAGAGACACTAAGAAGGGACTGGTGACTTTTTTGGCGGGGAACCAGGCAAGGCTTCTCAGAGTAGGTGATGCTTAAGCAGGGGGCCTGCCACCCGATATGGCACCCAGATATTGGGAGTTTGGTACTGTGTCTATTTATAGATACTATTGGCATGTCCTAGACAAACTTATTAGAAGGAGGGTTTGAGAGCTCTTATATAAATTGATCTGCCATTTGCCAAATAAGAGAGGGCTGGAGATTTTCATTGAGAAGCTTAAACAACTGGACTGGTTTTTTAAATTTACTCTGTGTGTGTGTGTGTGTGTGTGTGTGTGTGTGTGTGTGTGCGCGCGCGCGCGCGCGCATGCGCATGCGTGTGTGTGTGTGTGTGTGCATGTGTGTGGTGCTTTGGAAATGCTAATAACTGTTTTCTCCTCATATTTCTTTTTATGTCTTGACCCTTCTCCCACGTTTTGATCAGCTAAACTAGTCTGTGTTCACTGACACAGAAGAAGAAAGTGGGTACATAGAGCAGAGAAAAGGAAATTTATTCCTGGCTTTTGAGTTTCAAAAGCACAGATTCTGACTGTCCAAAGAAGAGTGGGAAAAAAAAATCTGTCACTAGAGATAGAAGACAGTCAGACAAGAAGCATGGGTGAGCCCCTAAGAAAGAAGTTCTGTGTGCTCTGTCCTCTGGACCCAGCCCCAGGCCAAGGTGGGTGCAGCCACTGGAAAACCCAGATTGGTTTGTCGGATCTGAAAACAGAAGGTCTCTTATCCCTTTCCTAGGTAGACTCCTGGGTAAGTGACAGGGCTCCAGAAGAGAAATGACTGTGCTGTGTAGGTGAAATGAACATTAGATACTCAGAGTTCCCGTATAGCTTGGGAGCTGCAGAATGATGGCCTAGAAGTAGCAGAGAAAGAGCGAGAGGGCCACTAAACCCAGAGAAGTCTGGGGGAGGAGGACGAATGACTCAGAGGCAACCAGAGGGCATATTTCTGTGGGTGTCCACATGGAAAGATGACTGGGAGGATGTGTTGCCCACCCTCCAGCACACTGATACTATATAAGGCCCCCAGACCTTAGCTGTGATGGATGACCCTGCCATAGAAACATGGAGCTGAATCTTACACTGCCAATCTGGTGAAGAGCAGCTAAGTCCAGTTATGGAAAAATAAAGAAAATGATTGTTCTTGCAGACCTGAGTATGAGGATAGAAATTAGGATCTGTTGCATATTCATTCATTCGACAATAATTTATTAAGTGCCTATGAAGTGGCTAGCACTGTTTTTAGACATTGGGGATGCTGCAGTGAACAAAACTAAATCAATCCCTGCACTGGTGTAGCTTGCATGCTAGTTAGGGAGACATACAATGTATAGAAAACATAAATGTTGTGTTATCCTCAGGTAGTCATAGGGGTCAGGTAGAGACATGGAGAAGGGTCAGGTATAACTTACCTATGCTAGAAGGTGAATATTCATACGTTAATGATGAGGCTGAATAGAAACGCTTGCTTTTATTGCCAGTCTTGCTGTGTGTCATATTGATCTTGTATAACCGACGAGAGCACGCAATCACTGATGACTCTCAAGGTGGGGAATGCCAGAAATGATGATGAAATAGGTAAGTTGGCTATTAATACCTTCCAAAGATCAAGGCCAAAGGTGAAGCTAGATACCACGTTTTGCTAAACCCCAGGGATGAAGCTGAACTTCAGCGCAGGCCTCATACATCATCTCTTTTAACCCTTTATCCACCCCACTGGGTAAATATCTACACTTAGTTTTCTAGGTGAGAGAGCTAACGCTCAGAGAGGTTATTCAATTGGGCTAAGATTACACCAACATTCAGACCCAGGACTATGAATTCAAGGCCCTCGCTCTGTACTGAATTGGGTAACATGCCCCAGCAGGCTCCATGGGCTTTATTTCTGGACTCTCTCCAGCTTTGCAACGAATTTGGGGGTTTCAAACAGGACGGGCCTGAGAAGTGCTCTACCATCCTAAAGGGCCCTCTCTTGGCCAGGTAAGTCTCAGAAGGTCATAGCACTGCCATTTGGGATGGAGGGTGGAGTGGAGGAGGAGGGGCAGAGATGTTTTGCAGTGAAACTCAGAAGTCTAGGTTATTCTGCAGCAAACCACTATGGATTACATTCAGCTGTAATCAATCTGCAGACCATGGCAGAGACATTTGTTGTGGTTCTAAACCAGAGGATTAGAAAGTTTGAAAGGATTTGGGGAATCATCCATCCAGTCCTTGAATTTCCTCAATAGGATCTCTGACTTGGAGACACTTTACCTTTTTTGCCCCCTCCCATCTCTTGTTTTCTTAGAGAGAAGCTCTAACCTGACTGAGCAAAATGCCTGTGCTCAAAGAGGTCCTCCTGTTCTAGAGGTGAGCAAAGGGTGATGACCAGACCTCAGGGATGAGCAGCCCTGGGGTGTCTGAAAGGGGCATCTAAGAGCAAAACTCCAGGGTCTCTGTCCCATTCCAACATGCCACTCCATAAGGGCAGAAGAAGATTGGAGCTGATTTTATCATAGTGGGGGCCTAGAGGGCTTAACAATTTGGCAGTTATTGGCCAACTGACTCACCGAGTAACCCTTAATAAAGGAATTCAACCTGAACAGTGTACTGTTTTATGGCTAGTACATGTTGGCTCACCTGCATGAATTTACTCTGCTTATTTAATATCCTCTTTAAGATGAAAAATGATGCCAGCTCAGAGTTAATGGCATCTTTTGACACTGAGAAAGTGTTCCTGTGGGTTGAATGGCAGCCGTTCCTTCCTCAGACAGAGATTGAAAACTTCATCCTGAATGTCTTGCACTGGTGATGGCGTCCTGGGCAAATGTCAGCACCAGCGTACGTGTTGATGGAACAGTGCATCACCGCAGGTACCTTGGCTTTGTGGGCTCACTGGTCGAGGGCGTCCTCTTTCAGAGAGCCTTTGTCAGTTGCCATCATATTAGTATAAAGAAAACTCCTAACTAACTCATATTTCAATTTACAGTTTAGCTCTTGAGATATTCTCCATCAGATGGCATATTTCGCTTTTTTGTTATTCTCTATCTTACCACCTCTTTGAGTCTTAAAATCTTATCATCAGGAAAAATGATAGATTTATGGAGACACTCTGGATGTGAAATTATTCAAAGTTCCCTGAGAGATCTTGAAAGTGATGGGGAAAATGTTATGAAAATACTTCAGGAAACAGGAGAAACATACGATATTGATCTTTTCTGGGGCTCAGATTCCCTGCCTGTGAACTCAGGGAGAGGCTAAAAGTATCTTCTAGCCCTAATGTCTCAAAAGTCTATATTTTTTCTCTTGCTTTTAGGAACAGATTCTTAGAAAAGTCTTCCTGTTCAGGTACACAACATTTTATTGATATGTCTCATTATTTTCTCTATAAGATAGTGTAAGTTGGGTAAGATGTCAGGCAGAAAATAACATTCGATTAGGACTCAGGAAGTGGATTGTAGCTTTGGCCGATGAAAGCTGTATGGTCTCGAGGAAATCACTTAACTTCTCTAAATCTGGGTTCATTCATTTATACTATAAAATAAAAGTGCTAGATTAAACTCTCTGATATGTTTTTTAAGTCCTAAGAACTTAGGTTTTGTAGACTATTGGGATTTTGTGCTATCTAATAAATTATAAAAACAAACAATAACCTATGATTGTTATTGTGACTTCTTTCTAACAAGATCAGATTCCTGTAAATAGAAAATAACCGTTGGGTTCTTACGTTGGGGGGTGGGGCTGGAATGCTGGATAAACCAATGCTTTTCACAGTCCTGTCTGTGGACTCCTGGAGTCCATAAATGTATTTTCAGAGGCCTGCAAGTTCCTAAGTCTGAAAAACACTGATGTAGAGACACCAAACCAAGCAGTACCTGGAATTGGAAGTGGGTTGGGGGTAGGTAGAGGCGGGTGGGAGGTTGGGAGTAGGCAGGTGTATCTGTCAGGGTCTTGTCAGCAAATAGAAAAGCATTGAAATTAAGTCATTGGAGGAGGGCCTATTAAAGAGAGTATTGCTAAAGGTGCTCAGGGTCCAGGAAAACCAGGAACGACGTACAGTGTCCAGACACCATAACACCCCAGGTTAGCAAGGATGGAGAAAGGAGTAATCGCCAGAATAGAAACAGAGAGGCTGTGCCCTTCAGCTGAAGTACACAGCCAGCCCACAGGAGCGACTGGGAAGTACCCCAACATGACCCTCCTTCCCACCTCCATTCTCCTGCATGTTCACTGAACTCCACCAGGCGGTCCACTGATGTAACCAGACAGATCCGCCTCCAGGGGGCAAAGGACACAATGGTACAGCAGGGAGATGGGTCTGTAGAAGCAAAATGAAGAATCCAACACAAGGGGATAGAGAAAAAGAGAAGGTTCAATCCTTTTAACAGGATGACTTAAATGTCCAGCGCCATCTATACTGAAGGCAGGCTTTGCTTAATGTGATTCTATTTCATAAAGTCCCATAAATGAACATGCCTCTGCCTTTCCTCTCTCCTTATGGTACCTAATGCAACGCACTGCACACATGAGAAGCCCAACAAGGCGTGTTGATTTGATTAGATGGAACTTACTAATGCTTTAAATTTGGAAGTAAAATTTAGAGGGACATGATAGTTTCTCAAAACTCATACTTTCCCTTACACATTGGGAGAAAGAAGAGAAATAAAAATGCTCTAGATTTGGGGTTGGTTATAAAAAAGTGAAATAAAAAGCTAAAAGGGATGCCAGGATTTAATTTTAATTATTAACCGGTATTGGTGATGTCGTTTTGGTTTACAATGCCGTTTCAAGGTTGCTATCTTAACCTGTTCTTTTAAACAACCTTTGAGTTGTTGTTGTTTCTACCCCTACTTTATAGATGAAGAGAAGGAGGCTGGAGGAGTTTGAGCAATTTGCCCAAGGTCACACTGCTAGTAAATAGTTCTCATTCCCATGCTGATTCCACCACACTGCTCATTACTTTAAAAAGATTAATACAAGATTCCCTGAGGGGGAATGTTGGACTACTAATTTATTCATTTCTTACCTTTTCTTGTCATAAGTGGAAAACATGACAATTTTATTTGCAACCTAATCGACTATTTTTTTGGGGGGGGTTGAATTTAAATGATATCATCAATCACCTAGACAGATGATGTATGGCTTCAGGAAACAAAATTAAAAGAGTTAAAGCAGTTAAGCATATATTTTATTTCTCTTTTGCATTTTAAACAGAATCAGAATACAGTCCAACACTTGTTCATTATTTGCAAACTACTATATTTAATTTGTTCTTTTCTTTAATTAAGCAAGATTTCATGTCACATTCAGATTCTGCAGATGGGTTGTTTGGAAATAAAATGTCAAATTTCTTGTTCACACACCTAATTTTTCTTGACCTAGAGAATTCTCCAAATCGAATGAAACTGCTAAGTAGAGGAATGAGGAGAATCTGGCTGCTCTCAGGCAGTTTTCATCCTCTTTATGTATTTTTATGATATGCTTTGCAGTCACTAAATGGTGGTCACAGGGATACCCATCTGTCATGCCTAATTAGGGACTAGAAATGGGTCTTCAGCAAATATTTCATTAAAAATGAGATTTCCAAGTAGTAGAAAAATATTACACCCAAGCTAAAATGGCAAGTATCTTACAGAAATATCACAGAGAAATAGGGGGAAATGAATAATATACTATATTATCCTGACTTTAATTAGACTCAGGGAACGTTAACATGAGAAGAGAGTTCAGAGAGAAAGTAGTTGGGAGGTAGAGACCTAAACATCCATTTAAATAAATTTGCTTCATTTACTACCCACGACATAACTAGAAAGTTGAACTAATTATTGTTATTGTATATCCAAGGAAACAGGGGCTCTGAGAGGCCTTGTAATTTGCCCCAAATCACACAGCTAGAAAATGGCAAAACCAGGATTCAAACCTGAGTTTATCTGAATCGATTGCCGAAACTCATACCAGTGAATCAGCTACATTAATAAGACAAGAACCCAGATTTTCTGACTCAGAGCCCAGTGCTCTTCCAACTCACTATGATGCCTCCAAGCAAGGGTGAACCTGGACCCTGAGAATAAAGCCTGAGGCTTCGACTATTCTTTTTCCCTCCTAGTAAATTTCCCATATACTCATAATATCACATATGTGAACCTTTATTTATGTTTGATGTAACCCATTCAACATGTATCAAGGAGGAAGAGCTAAAGAGGTATCCACATCTATTCTCTCTTCTTTATTATAATCATCTTGTTTCTTATAATATTCACAGTTTATCAAGGATTGTAGTGACTTAAAATATGTTGTATAAAGCCATGCCATCTGCATGGGTATCATTGAAAAGATTTGTTGAAGATGATATACTCTTTCCTCCTACATTACTGTATGGAAATTTAGTCCCAGAGAGCCTCAATGACTGATCCGGTCACCCATTTATATGAAGTTCTAGAACCCAGGTTTTCTGATCTCCAGGAGAGTATATTATTCCCTCACATAAGTTTGTTCCAGAAACAACAACAACAACAACAAGATACAGAAAATAAATAATCCCAAGGCATGGTATGGTGAAGCAACAAAACTCAAGAAAAATAAAAAAGAGCCCTACTGTTATCTAGGTAAAAAGAGCAAATGGCATTCAGGAAGGAAAAAATCAGATTGCCCTCAAAGTTTGGAGATATTGGAGCAATATCTTTGGTGGTCTGAGAAGAGAGGATAAAAGGTAACCCAAGAATTTGTATCAAGTAGTTCATTAATAAAGACAGGAGGACATAGATTCTCAAACATTTGAGCTACAGATGATGAAGAAATCAAGCCAACCACGAGAATCAAAGGAAGGGCTCTGGCATTAGAAAGCCATAGTAAGAAAGAAGAGACTAATAGACTATGAGAATCGAGGTCACAGACCAAAATGTAAACATTGTTATACTTGACAAAGGTAAGAGTAATAACACAACTGAAAACACCCAAGATATGAGGTGGTGAGGGTTTGGAGAGAAATGAGAGACTTACATGCACTAATATCTTCAACTTTCATACTGGAGTCTCAACAGATTCAGTATAACATTGTTAAACCAAGAAACGGGGACATATGTACATTTCATGCAGTTACAAAAGTAACACTAGAAGAGCTAAAAGCAGAGCAGAAATGAAAATTTACCAAACAAAATATACGTAAAATATAGACCATCTAGTCAAAGATTGAAAACACATGAAAATTCAGGTGACTTTATGATCTCATTTATATAAAAATCAGTGCATATAAAAATATTTATACATCTCTACCCACATACGCACACTACCTGTTCATAAAGCTGACAAATACACTGAAATGGGAGGGGAAAGGGGGAGGAATATAACTTTTTACCTGTAGCATTTTTTTTACGGTACCTAAGTATTCATTTTATAACCTGGTAAATATGATATAATACTTTAACAATTAAACAAATAAATGAAAGATGAACCAGCAATAGAGATTACCTTAAAATTTTAGCAGTGATTTGGACCAAAAAATACTGGGACATGTAAATTGCTACCTACCATCTACAACTGACTGTTAAAATGCTTTCACCTCAGTGACTCAGATAACGAAGTCAGACGTTAGGATTCCAAGTCAGGCTGCTACTGCTGCTGCCACCATAGGCTTTGGACACTTTGGAAGTCACTAGCACTTTCCTATATCCAGGCTGGATCAACACAGTTCTATTAAATTGTGTGAGAACCCGAACTTCATATTCAATCCAATTGTTTTGTCCCATCTACAAAGGAAAGTATTTTGATAAAAATTAGAATTTTCCTTATCCCACAAATGGTGCAAGCAGAACTTACAGTTCTTTCTCTTTTCAGGAAAGTAGAATATGAGAGCAAGTTAGAGAGAGGATTTGAAGAAAAGCAGGTAAATTCCTCACCTTTTAGGAAGGAGGCTACTATGCATGACATCTAATCTCACCAAGAACATTTTTCAAGTTCCCTTCCAGTTTTCTCTTTGTTGTGTGACCTTGCAGCTAACACCGCATATATTTTAACAAAATTTATTTATATTTCTATTTTTTGAGTATATGAAAAGAGATAGTTTTTACAATACAAATCACATTTTCAACTCTACCGTTGTGCTGCATTTGAGCCTCCATGAGAATTTTAAGCAGGAATACTGAATAACAAGTAACTTATTTTGTGTGTGTGAAAAATTCTAATTCTCTACGAAGTGCTATTTTTCTGTAAGATAATTCACTGAGAATAGATGTTCGATAACTGCTCTGTGATAATGATGTAGTTGTATTATTGATGATTTTGAAAATATTAATATGCAATCTGGCTATCTGAGATTCAGATGAAAATGTGTGTTTTGGTATGTCTGTTTGAGGGGTGTGTGTGTGTGTGTGTGTGTGTGTGTGTGTGTGTGTACTTTTGCAGCCGTAACAATTTGGGACTGAC
>NW_006786333.1:1971622-1987857 GCF_000442215.2 Lipotes vexillifer
GGAATGATCCTCTTACCCCCACCATTTTGTGTCCTCCTCAGGCTACTGAAACCTGCATTAGAGCCAAGAAGGCTGGAATTTACATGAGGGTACAGAGCTCAGATGTAGCTCTGTTGTGGACCTTGTCAAATCAGCATCCCTGGGGTCTGGTCATTTATTTAGCAAGTGTTTATTGAGAACCTAATGTGTGTCAGGCAGAACTAGCACTGGAGGTAGACCAGAAAACAAAGTTATGATTTCAGTGTTGTGGGTAATGTTGACGGGCAGGATTTACCAGGGAGCAGACTCTTGAGTTGGAGATTTGTTAGATTATATTCCTGGGTTCAACACATGGGGGAGGGAAGGGCAGGAAGAAGGACTGGAAAGGGGGAGAGTGAGCTGCACTATAATCTTGGTAAATTATAAACATTTGGGGCCCACTACCCCATCCCCCTTCTCTAGAACTCCTTGTTCCTGGGACTCCCATATTGCTCCTTTTAGGCCCTGGGCTAACCAGCCAAGTCGTCTGCCACAGCCCATGAGTCCACTTATACCCTTACCTTGGGCCACATCTCTTTCTATACAAATTGGATAACCTGGTAAACTGCCCAAAGCTCTACCCGTTGATAGGATTTCCTCTCATTACTGTCTATCAAGGATACCTCTGAGTGAGGTTGTGTTGCTGCCGCAGTTAATTTGCAGCTTTCACCCCTGTACCAAACTGATCACCCCATGAACCAGGCTTGGGGGTCTTTTCCATTAGTGGGTCATGAGGGTTGTCTCAGGGCCCCCCCATGTTGAAGAGCAGGTGAGGGAGGACAGCTGGTATGAAAACAGTGGTGGATGACACGTGGGTCTGTCCTAATTCTTCTTGTAGCTTGTCCGTGCCCTCTAGAATCGTTTGTGCTCAATCCTGGCTGTATCACTTCCAGTTTAAGATGGATTGCTGCTGGGCCCATCCAATTTTATGACTTGGTGAGTCTGACAAAACTCAGGTCATGATGGACAGCTCTGGCTGTATGGTCATTTGATGCTCCGTGATCTGTCTTTTTCTCAAAGCCCTGGGGCAAGACTGCAAACATACATGGCTGTCTACTCAAGTGAATGCAGCTATTTCTGATCCTCTTTTCTGATAGGGATGGAAAATAATTCATTTGCCAGATCAATAGCTGCATAGCACGTATCTGAGATTGTGTTAATCTTCTCTAGCATATGTAATACATCTAACATAGCAATTGGGGCTCCTACTTTTTGAGTTTGCAGTAGCAGGTTGTGATCCTCCAGGATTCATCTGTTTCCTTATAGGGGCCAGACTTATTAACTGAATGCTGTTATGATGAGAATCACCATCCCTACATCTTTTAGGTATAATAGTAGCACTATTTTCTGCCATTCTCTCTGAGATGTGACATTATTATTTTCCCATTTTAGAGTGTGGAGCAATGTCAGAGGCTTCTTCTTGGCCTTCCTCACTCTGATAGCACTTGCCATACAGGCCAAACACTATCTGTGTAGTTGTGTCAACTACTAGGTGTGTTCAGACTAATTATACATTCAGGGACTTGGGAAGTGAATACTGGGTGGGTCCGTGGACTCAGTGGACCCACTGTGACCTGAACCTAGTCCAGGGCTACATTTATTTCCTGGCCCTTCTATATCCTCATACTAATGGGGGACCACGATGCCACCTCTAAGCGTCAGTGGCAGCTCATACTCTGTGTCCAAGAGTCCTCTCAATGTTTGGGTAATCTTCTTTCTTCAATGTACAGCTACTCAAGCAAATGGCTATAGGTCACTTTGGGGGAACCACTATTATGTACACCTGCATGGTGTTAGAAGGCCCTTCTTCCTGGGGCCCGCCCTCTTTCAGTCAGTGGATTCTAGATCTGAATCCTGGCTCAGGCCTGCAAACTGGGCGAGGAATTGTGACCTTAAATTGGGGAAACTGCCCTCTTCCTTGATTTTATTCTCTGCAAGGTATCAGTTCATCTATCCTTGATATCATTTGATTACGTATAGTGACAAGTACCCATACTGGCTGCCCATTTATTCTCCACTTCCCCATTCAGGGATGCCAAATATAATTAACCATCTTTATAATCCTCTGTAGGTCAGGGCCCCTGCCTGCACTTCTGACTGTCACTCACCATAATTGCATCCATTAGGCTTCTGGCATCTGGCCTTATGTTTTAGGGTCTTACTATCCACCTGCTATTTGTGAGTACAGCACTATAATGGAATCTCCAGCTCAGCCCTGGCCTGCAGAAGAAAGGCACCACTGAACTTCTTAGTGATACTGGCACCCATCTCACCAGTGCATTTTTTATTACTTTGGTAATTGGTGTATCATTTGGGCTTTCTGATGAAATAGTCCTCTAGTTGGTTTTTCAGGCTTGCATAGTATATCCACTTTATTATGGTTCCCTTCTCTGAGTCTTTTATCCCCACTTCTCTTTTTAACCATCTGTCATGATTATTCTAGCTCAGTTTGTGTGGATCATCATTTTTACCATGCTTCCAGATGCTACCAGATATTATCCTGGTAGCATGTTCACATTAGCTTCCAAAGTCCTTGTCAGGGCGTTAAATCTTGTATCCTGGTAGAGTGCTTCCAAACTGATAGGCTTTTCCTTATCAGACATTATGTTCAAGCCCCTTAATCAAGCATCCTCAGAATCCAGGCCTCTGTGTATCCTCCCAGCTGCTGCCGTCACATTAGTACCTCTTTTGGAGAATGCTAGCTGGGTTATATTGTGACCTTTCCCTAGTTATTTGCCTAGTGAGCAGGAAGGGATGTGGGGACATAGCTGGAGAGGAACACATTTTGTCCTTTACATCATCCTCAAGTGAAGGAGGGGGGTTCTAGTTCTTAGTAGACTGGGCTACTTCTGTAGGTTCAGAGTATTAAGGAGAATCTGAGATTCAATACTTTCAGATGCGTCAACGCAGATATCCCTACCATATGTATCAGGGTCACATTCTTTATCTACCAGGCCCCTGAGCTTGGCAGAGCAGACCTTCCTCATTTTAAAATTTAACTTTCTTGGAGCTCTGCTATGCTTTTAGTGAAGTCCTGGGCTTGGTCCTTAGTTTCTCTGCTTTCCCACTGTAAGAGGTAAGAGCATCTGTACCTGCTTCCAAAAAAGTCATCTGGCTTTCACACTTAGCTTTTAATTGATGATCGAGAACTCCTAACATTTTGTTATCTTTTTCCAGAGGTCATGTGGACTTAAGGATAGCCACTCAATTCCAGGTACCTAGAGGTACTATTTTCCCAAATATATCTCAAAAGCTTGAAAAGCATAGGCATTACCTTCCACTGGTGTACCTTCTCCATTTACTGCTGGTGAAACAATTGCACTGTGTGTCAGAGACTCTCTGTGCCACCAGTGATTGGGTTCTTGTTGCCAGCAAGCAGCAGGTAATCCAGCTCCAAGAGCCCTCCCAGGCACATGATTCCTCCAGTCACTCCCAGCACCAGCTGTCTCAGATTTGGTTCATGGGAAGCAGACTCTGAGATGGAGATGAATGTGCACAATGTTACTGGGGAGTGTTTTCAACTGTAGAAGGACATCTAGTTGGGTAGAGAGAGAAGTTGAACTGGGATACAATCTCAGTGGAGGCCGAGCTGACCCTAAGGGGGGTTTCTAAAGCTGGGATAAGGCTTCAGAGTTGTCCTGACTTGGGGTGAAAGGGCTGGGGCTTTATATCCCAGGTGGACCAGTCATTGGATGCTTCCTGCTCCAGGAAGGGTCTGTGACCTGGGGCAAGGTGGCTCTCTGAAGCCAAGGCTAACCCTGTTGAAGCTGATACGGCTTTCTGTTGGCCTCTTCTTCCTGAAGAGGAATCTAGAGGGTGGTGCATCAGTGTCAAACTACAGTCATAACAATGGCAATCAGCATTTCCCAGCGCTTGGTCTGTGCTGAGCACTGTGCCATGTGAGTTATTGACTATTTCATCTAACCTTCTCAAGAATGCTATGGGACAAGTGCCATTATTTCCCCCATCTTAAAAATGAGAAAACCGAGGCCCATCAAGGTTAACTGACCTTTCTGAGGTAACAGCTAGTAAGCAAAGGAACTGGAATTTGAGCTTAATCACTTACACCGAGAAACCCACATCCAAACTTCTTCATATTTTCAACAAAAAGCATCCATGCATCAAAATGTAGCCCAGCTCTTCCCTGGTGGCGCAGTGGTTGAGAGTCCGCCTGCCAATGCAGGGGACACGGGTTCGTGCCCCGGTCCGGGAAGATCCCACATGCCGAGGAGCGGCTGGGCCCGTGAGCCATGGTCGCTGAGCCTGTGCGTCTGGAGCCTGTGCTCCACAATGGGAGAGGCCACAACAGTGAGAGGCCCGCATACCACAAAAAGAAAAAAAAAAAAAAAAGTAGCCCAGCTGAATGAGACAGGTGGTAGGTCCTTTGTTGCCATTCTACCCTCTTTCCTGGGTGCTCTTCATTCATACTCAGGCATGCTATTTGTCTGTATTATACTTTTGTGCAAATTAGAAAAACGTTTTCCTCTAGCTTCGGTGGGTGTGACAATTCCTTGGGCACATGGCTTACCCAGCAAATAGCACACTTCGGTGAAGAGTACAACAACCTTTTTTTTCCCAGGGACCTCAGGTCTGCTCCAGGACACAAAGCTTGCACAGATTCACGCTGGATTTCAGCCCCCACTTGATCCCTTGGATCAGTACCAGTGTGCACGTACCTTGTCATACAAATGGTTTCAAGTGCTGCTGTCAAATATAGTCGGCACTTAAGTCCCTATTTCCAACCCGCATCAGTGCCCTGAGCTTCATATGCATTTAATTAATGAGCCACTAAATATTCCCATTTGCAATTTCTTCAAGAACTTAAAACTGATACTTAAAGCTTAAAAAACTTACAAAGCCAAATTTCTTCTCTTCCTCCTCCATCCCCACAGAAATCTGTTATTTCTTCTGTACTTTCTAACTTTGTCATTGGCACCACACTCTCTCAGTTGCCCAGGTTAGAAACATGAACTCAACTAACATTTCTCATGCCCTTAGTATGTGTCTGGCCCTGTGCTGATGAATAGGACAAACAAGGTCTTCCTCCTCATTGAGTTTATGATGTAATGAGAGAGACAGACAAAAACTAGTAAACCAATAGGTAAAATAATTTTCGATTGAGATTGTTATTATGAAAAACATTAGCAGGATGATGTGGTAGACAGAAACTAGGGAAGGGCTTTATTTTTGTTAAGGTGGTCAGGGACTACTTTGAAGAAATGACATTTTAACAGAGACATGGGAAAGAGAAAAGAAGCAAGTGCAGATGTTTCATATTTGATGAGTTATTTGCCATGCTTCACTCTCTTGTATCCCACACAACCCAGGTCTATGGCTTTTATTTCCTAAACCGTTCTTCCCAGTTTTCGTGAAATGTATTTCATCTCTTGCCAGAAGTTGCATCCACCAGCTAAATTCTGCTCACCTAACACCCTGTAGAATGCTATGTGACTTGGTGTGTTCTTTTCTCCTACAGAGAGAAATTTTTATTGGGAAAAGGGATTAAAATGCAGTGTAGACCCCAAGTCCTCCTATTTCCTACTTAGAATTTTACACTCTCCAGGGAAAAAAATCTAGGGGGTTTTGATTGCGTCATTGGCTTTGGGGATCTGCTCATTACATTCAGTGTTTATTCATTCATTCAAATACCATGTATTGAACATCTCAGTGGTTCAGAGCATAGATATGAAGTCAAAACATACATTGGTCCAATCCCACTCCACAACTAACCTACTTCTGAGCAAGTTATTTAAACTCACTGAACACCCATGTCTTTATATGGAAAGTGGGAATAAAAAGTCATTTTCATGTTACAGTGATAGTAATAAAAATAACATTATTCCATTTACTGAGTACCTACTTTGTGCCAACCTATGCTAAATGCATTACATATCTTGTCACTAATTTTCAGTTATCCTGCAAATGGGTATTATTAGCCTGTGCTTTACAGATGAAGAGTCCTCAGAGATTAGGGGACTTTCATAAGATCACTCAGGTAAAAGTGGTGGTCCAGGTCTAGGTCTGTGCTGCTCCAAATGGCGATCTCTTCTCTGGTCCTTTGGCAACTACAAGAGAATTTATCTCATCACTTAATACATGTCTCCCTTCTTTGGTGTTAGTAGGGATGCTGCTTCTAATTTTCACTCCAGAAAGAGTCTCATGTACTTATTATAGCTCTAGTGGTATTATTCTCTGTCCCACCTTTTTTAGGGGAGTGACTTACAGTATTTATTTATTTATTTATGTAATCGAAATATAGTTAATTTATAATGTTATATTAGTTTCAGGTATACAACATAGTGATTCAAAATTTTGACAGATTATACTCCATTTAAAGCTATTATAGAATATTGGGTATATTCCCTGTGCTGTTCAACATATCCTTGTAGCTTATTTATTTTATACATAATAGTTTATGTCTCTTTACCCCCTGCCCACTAGTTTGTTTTCTATGTCTGTGAGTCTGCTTCTGTTTTGTTATATCCATTTGTTTTATTTTTTAGATTCCATATATTGGCGATAATATACAGTATTTGTCTTTCTCTGCCTGGCTTATTTCACTAAGTATAATACCCTCCAGTTCTATCCATGTTGTTGCAAATGGCAGAATTTCATTCTTTTTAAGGGCTGAGTAATATTCCAGTGTGTGTGTGTGTGTATACCACATCTTCTTTATCCATTCATCTGTTGATAGACATTTAGATTGCATCCATATCTTGGCTATTGTAAATAATGCTGCTATGAACATTGGGGTGTATGCATCTTTTGTTTTTTTAATAAATTGTCCTTAGCACTATGATTTTTTAAATTTATTTATTTTATTTACTTATCTTTGGCTGTGTTGGGTCTTCATTGCTGTGTGCAGACTCTCTCTAGTTGCAGCAAGAGGGGGCCACTCTTCGCTGTAGCACGAGGGCTTCTCACTGTGCTGACTTCTCTTATGGAGCACAGGCTCCAGGCGCACAGACTTCAGTAGTTGTGGTGTGTGGGCTCAGCAGCTGTGGCTCACAGGCTGTAGAGCGCAGGCTTGGTAGCTGTGGTGCAGCGGCATAGTTGCTCTCCAGCATGTGGGATCCTCCTGGACCAGGGCCTGAACCCATGTTCCCTGCACTGGCAGACAGATTCCCAACCACTGCACCACCAGGGAAGCCTCCATGCATCTTTTCAAATTTTCAGTTTCTTTTGATATATACCCTGGAGTGGATTGGCCAGATCATATGGTAGTTCTATTTTTAGTTTTTGAGAAACCTCCATATTGTTTTCCATAGTGGCTGACCCAATTTACATTCCCACCAACAGTGTACAAAGGATCCCATTTTTCCACATCCACATCCACATTTGTTATTTGTAGACTTTTTGTTGAGGGCCATTCTGACAGGTGTGAGGTGATATCTCATTGTGATTTTAATTTGCATTTCTCTAATGATTAGTGATGTTGAGCATCTTTTCATGTGCCTGTTGGTCATCTGTATGTTGTCTTTGGAAAAATGTCTATTCAGGTCTTCTGCCCATTTTTAAATAGGGTTGTTTCTTTTTTTGATACTGAGTTTTATGAGCTGTTTATATATTTTGGATATTAGCCCCTTATTGGTCATACTATCTGCAAATATTTTCTCCCATTCAGTAGGTTGTCTTTT
Source organism: Lipotes vexillifer (assembly GCF_000442215.2). NCBI lineage: Eukaryota > Metazoa > Chordata > Mammalia > Artiodactyla > Lipotidae > Lipotes > Lipotes vexillifer. The sequence goes on from NW_006786333.1 coordinate 1,979,278, forward strand.
CATTTTGTCAATGGTTTCCTTTGCTATGCAAAAGCTTTTAAGTTCAGTTAGGTCTCACTTGTTTATTTTTGCTTTTATTTCCTTTGTTTTAGGAGACAGATCCAAAAATTATTGCTACAATTTATGTCAAAGAGAGTTCTGCCTATGTTTTTCTTCTAGGAATTTTTAGTGTTTCCAGTCTCACATTTAGGTCTTTAATCCATTTTGAGTTTATATGGTGTAAGAAAATATTCTAATTTCATTCTTTTACATGTAGCTGTCCAGTTTTCCCAGCACTACTTATTAAAGAGACTGTCTTTTCTCCATTGTATATTCTTGCTTCCTTTGTCATAGATTAATTGATCATAAGTGCATGCTTTATTTGTGGTCTCTTTATTCTATTTGTTTGATCTATGTATCTGTTTTTGTGCCAGTACCATACTGTTTTGATGACTGTAGCTTTGTAATATAGTCTGAAGTTAGAGCATGTGATCTTTCCAGCTTTGTTCTTTTTTCTCAAGATTCCTTTGGCTATTTGGGAGTTTTGTGGTTCCGTATACATTTTAGGATTATGTTTTAGTTCTGTGAAAAATGTCATGGGTATTTTGGTAGGGGTTGCATTAAGTCTATACATTGCTTTGGGTAGTATGGACATTTTAACAATATTAGTTCTTCCAATCTGGAAACATATCTTTTTATTTATTTGTATTGTATTCACTTTCCTTCATCAGTGTCTTACAGTTTTCAGAGTGTAGGTCGTTCATCTCTTTGGTTAAATTTATTCCTAAGTATTTCATTCTTTTTGATGCAATTGTACATGGGATTGTTTGCTTGAATTCTCTTTCTGATAGTTCATTATTAGTGTGTAGAAAAGGAACAGATTTCTTTATATTAATCTTGTATCGTGCAACTTTACTGAATTCATTTATTAGTTATGATAGTTTTTTTGGTGGATACTTTAGGGTTTTCTATATATAGTATCATGTCATCTGCAAATAGTGACAGTTTTACTTCTTCCTTTCCAATTTGGATACATTTTATTTCTTCCCCCTTATTTTAATTTTGTTAAATTTGTTGAAGTTGCCAATCCTCCAGGCCATTTTTTGGGATAATTTTATCATTTCATCTGATTATAAGTAGTACATATGCACTGAAAAAATACAAAAAAGTGTAGGGATGGAAATAAAGAACACTTCACTTCCCATCTTCCAGGTCATTATTAATGTTTGATTTTTATTTTTTTCTCCACATTTGTAATATTTTTTTATTGCTCAACTCCTGGATAATTTATTTTATCTTGTCTAGGAACCCATCATTCCAGCAATATAAAGCAACATAGAAGGCGATCTGTAACTCTTATCATCTTAATTTGATTATCCGTGGGTCAGTTTGGGTTTTTAATATTCATAATCAGTCATCACCTAGATAAAAAGTCAAATAGATTTCTTCTTACCTTGAAGGCAAATACCGCAATTCCCTTGAGGCCATTAGAGCCTTTGGGACTCCCCTCTCCTCCGAAAATTGCCTGGCTCACTGGATCCCTTGTTATATAAAGATCACTGGTTATAGATAAAAATTTTAAGCTTGGTTGTTAGTTTTCTCAATCTTTGTGATCTCTTTGACCATCTTCTGAAATGCTAATAATAACTTTTATGAATTAGAGCCAGTTGAATTGCCAAACTCTATTGATTTCAGGAAAAACATCTACTCATAAACCTTAGTCTCACGAAGCTATATTCATCCTTATATAAGGGACTTACATAAATCTTTAAGAAAATGGGCACTGCCCAATAGAAAAATGGGTATGTAAATATATTTTATAAAAGAAGAAATATAAACAATAAATAAATATTCTAATTGACTTTATTATCAATCAAAGAAATATAAATTAAAATAAGACTATTATTCCTTATTGGAATAGTAAAGATTTTTTTAAATTGCTAATACTTAAAGCTGATAAATATATGGTGAAATGTACTCATGCTGGCAGTGGAAAGCAATTTGGAAATATTATTGAAAACCTTATTCTTTATATCCTTTAATGCAAAAATCTCCCCTCCAGAATCTAGTCTAAGGGAATAATGACATATACAGAGAAAAATCTAGTGACAAAAGTGTTTATTATAGTGTTATATAATAAAAGGAAAAAAAGAAAATATCTTCAGTTAGGACTAGGGTTAAGTAAAATATGTGTATCTTTATAATGAAATACTACGTTGGCTATTAAAATTACAAAGAATTTTTAATGACATGGTAAGATAATAATACTATAATATCTTATCAAAAAGAATACAAAATTTTATATTTAGATGTTAAAAGCTGCATGAAAATATTCATATAAAATACGAGAAGTAAATACGTCTGATCAAAATTAACAGAGGTTATTTCTGGGTGGCACCATTATTGGCTAATTTTTAATTGATGTCTTTCTTCTTCTTACATTTCTTTCAAATCTCCTCTTAGCAAAAATAATAAAGCTTATTTGTTAAAAAGCAATGTACCAGAGCATTATTCATACTATTTATCACCACTTACAAGTTATTTTGATCGTGTTGAACGTGTTGGAAGAACTGTTCTGATTTTGTTTCCTTCCTGTCCTCATTTGAGACAAGGAGCTGGAGTAGCTGGTCATCAGTAAGCCATGACATTCACAGTCCTGCTGCTCTTGAAGTGGTCCCCGGTCCCAATCTGCTTTTGTTATTGCCCTCAGGACTGGGGTCCTCTTGAGATTCTAAGGAACTATGTGCCTTCCCTCCTGCTGCTGTGCTAAGTGAAAGGGGCAGACCATGCTTTACCTGGAGGCTACCAGCTCTCAGCTACCAATTAAAGTAACTGGCTGGAGTTGGTCAGAACTACAGGGAGGGCACATTCCTCAGAGATAAGAAAACGATGAGTTGGTTTCATCTGTACTCATCTTCCTACCCCTTTGTTCTTTGTCTCCAACATTACATCCTTGATGACTTATGGGTTCTAAGATGGGGAGAGTTGAATAAAGGCTTAGTTTTATCTGGTTCAGACCAGAATGCTATATTTATTATAGAAATATTCAAGAGACATTAATAATCAAGATGAACTTTTGTTTTTAGTGGTTGCTATCACAAGACACCAAACAAAATACTAAATTACTGTGACTATCATCCAAAACAAAATGCAAGCATGCTGACAGTGTGGTGCCGTGCAAGCAGGATGTGCTAGAGACTTCTCTTCATCATTTGGTATCTCATATTGATGGTGAGCAGCAATACTGCCCTTTGTTTATTCTCTCAGCCTAGATGATAATGATAAAAACACCCAACCCTCACTAATATTTTTTACAAAGTGCTCTCACATTCATTGTCTCAGTTAAGAGGAGAAGTCAGAATGGTAACAGGGAAAGAATTCAGGCTTTGGATTCAGACAAGCCTGGACTTAAGTTCTGTCTCTGCTGCTTAATGTTTGTGGAACCCGTCTGCAAATTTGGAATATTTTCCTACTTTGTGGTTTTGATATAAAAATTATTAATTACATATGCAACGATCTGGTTTGTTCATTCTTTTATTCGTGGTTCAAAAGGCACTGTGCTTGTTCAACCTCAGCAATCAGAAAAATATAAATTAAAGCAATATGCAGTATATACGGAACCAAATAAGACATTTTCCTCTTTACTTAGAACTGACAGTCCAGTGGGTTTAGATAAGCATTAATCAAATAAAAACAAATAAATTTAAAATTGCTACTGTGTACCGATGAACCTAAGTGGCAGGGCAGGAATAAAGATGCAGATGTAGAGAAAGGACTTGAGGACACAGTGAGGGAAGGGGAAGCTGGGACAAAGTGAGAGAGTGGCATGGACATATATACACAACCAAATGTAAAATGGATGGCTAGTGGGAAGAAGCTGCATCGCACAGGAAGATCAGCTCGGTGCTTTGTGACGACCTAGAGGGGTGGGATAGGGAGGGAGGAAAGGAGGCTCAAGAGGGAGGAGATATGGGGATATATGTATACATATAGCTGGTTCACTTTGCTGTATAGCTGAAACTAACACACCATGGTACAGCAATTATACTCCAATAAAGTAAGTAAGTAAATAAATAAATAAATAAATAAATTACCACTGTGATAGATGCTATAAAGGATACCTTCATGATCCTACTCAAGTCGGAAGTTGCGCTTAAGCTGAGATCTAAAGGATGCGTAAGAGTGCCCCAGGGAGAGAATGGAAAGAGGAGCGTTCTAGAAGAGGAATTAGCACGTGTGGTAGCTGGGGAGCATGGCATGCACAAGAGACAGCTAGAGAACCAGAGGTGGGGTGACAGGTAAACCGAAAGCGGTGGGCAAGGGCTTGACTGCACGGGGATTTGGGCTGAGTGAATACGTTTGTCTTAATCTACAACATTTCATGTTGAAAACTGGCAAAACTGTAAAAACTAGATTAGAGGGGACCCAGAGAATATGCAGTTAGATCAGTTAAGAGATGAATTTAGTAGTTCAGGAGACAGATCGTGATAGGTTCAACCAGGATGGCGATGGTAGAAACATAGAAAAGTGAATGAAATCCAGAGACATTTAGGAGGCAGACTAGAACTTGGTTATGGAATGAATGTGTGCACTGAGGGGACTATCTAAATTTCTGGACTGTATAACCCAAAGCCATAAGAACAAGTTTGAATGGCAAATATCAGGAGTTTGTGATCTGGACATGTTAAGTCTGGGGTATCTTTGAGATCTCCAAAAGGAGAGCTAAGTAGGTAGTTGGCACACAGTCAGATTTTAATAAAATGGATTGTATTATTCATCATATTATATAAACATATATTCATAACAGTTCAAGAAACTGCCTATACACTGTCCCATGGATTAGTATTTCCAACATTGGTCAGGGTCCTTAATTGTAGACAACTGACTCCACTCTAGCTACTTGTAGCAGGAGAGTGTTTATTAAAGAAAACTGGTTAACTAAAAAATATCTATAAGGGAGCCAGAGGATTAACTCTGGATCCTACATAGCCATGAACAACACAGCTGGGACTACAGACTCAGACCAAATACCCAACCACACCCCTGACCTATTAAGCTCAAAGACAGGACCCCAGTACCCTGGCAGCACTAGAAGAACAGACATCTCTGTCAACTGCTGACCAGAAAAGCTGATACCCCAAGTATTAAAATAGTACCACGCATGGCTCACGTCTGCATCCCAAATTTGGGAGACTTTGTAGTATGGGTGTAAACTAGAAAGTACGGCAGCATTCTAGTTGCAAAGGAGTCTAGGAATCTAGTCTAGGAAAGCAAGTTAGAAGAGGGCTTTATGGGTTTTGAGTGAGCTGATGTACAGTACCTTCCAGGCCTCCTTTTCTGCCCTTTACATTCAAGCACAGCTCTCTTCCCATCATTAAACTTACAAACAGCAGCTTGCTTCTGCCTAACCTAGCGCAGCCCTCCCTCATACAAGCCAACCATGCTCACCCTCCCTTCAAGAGATGAAAGGGGTGGACAGGGACAGAGGCAGATTTTTGCCTCTCAAATATCCGTTTTTCTCTTCTTCTTTTCTAAGTCTGATTTTGTCTGGCCTGGTAACAGACCCCGTTTTGTAAAAAATCAACATTTCTCAGCTCTCCTGCTGATAGAGTTGGCAAGGTTACACAGTTCTGAGGAGCGAAATATGAGTAAACGCTATTGGGTGGATTCTGAGAAGGTCTTTTAAAAGGGGTGAGGACAGATGCTTGAGTTCAAGTTCCATTTTTGCCTTAGAGCTTCTTTTTTCTTCTTCCCCAAAGTCTGGATGTGCTGGCATATTCTTGAGTGGTTGTCTTGTGACTACCCCATGAGGGAAAAGCCCAGAGAGTCATAGAAGCCTGGGCTCCAGCCCTAGTTAGCTCTTCCTTTTACATGCAAAGAGAGTCAGATACTAGCTTGTAAGCCATTGTTCTTTGGGGTTTTCTATTGTAAGCAAACAAATCTAAGTTTCTAAACAAAAGGTCTTTTAATTGGGCTCTCATATTCCCTCTTGTCCCTTCAAATCTATTTTCTATACCACAGACAAGTGATCTTTTAAAATGAAAATGATTATATAATTTCCTTATTCAAAACCCTCCAATGGTTTCTCATTACTTGTAGAAATAATTCTATGATCTTTAGCATGATGTGACCCCTGCTTACCTCTCCAACCCCATCTCCAGGGATTTACCCCCTCCTTCACCAGGCTCTGGACATACCAACTGTGCGGTCAAAATAGATTCTCGGGACTTCCCTGGTTGCCCAGTGGTTAAAGAACCCACCTGCCAATGTGGGGGACACGGGTTCGATCCCACATGCCGCAGAGCAGTTAAGCCCGTGAGCCACAACTACTGAGCCTGTGCTCCAGAGCCCACCAGCCACAACCACTGAGCCTGCATGCCACAACTACTGAAACCCGCTCGTCTAGAGCCCATGCTCCACAAGAGAAGCCACTGCAGTGAGAAGTACGCGCACCCCAACAAAGACCCAACGCAGCCAAAAATAAATAAATTAAAAAAAAAAAACAGTCCAAAATACATTCTCAAATGCCTCCTCTTAGAAGGAAATAATTTCTCACTGTCCTCACTTTCTATACATCCATTAGATCTTAGCTTTAAATATCTCTTCACCATATTCTGACCCCATAATTTAAGGTAAGCCGTCCCTGTTAATCTCTCTTGCTGCACCATGTTATTTTTCTCCCATAGCTTTTATCTCAAACTGTATTTACATACAAGCTTAGTTCTTTACTATATTTCCCTCTTAGATCATAAACTCAATGAGGGCAAGGCCTTTATCTGCATTGTTAATACTTACGTTGAGACCAGATCCTTGTACACAGTGTTTAATAAATATTGGTTGACTGTTAAATGAATTACATAATCTGTCAGACTCTGCTGATAACAGACGTGTTTGAGCAATCAGATCTTACTATGTTATATTCACAGACACAGAGAATCAAATAGAGTAATGGGATTTTATTGTGGTAAAGGATCTTAGTTATCAATAGCCAAACACAAAGTTGGAAAAGTTCAGAGATTAAATGAGTATTTCAAAGGTCACAACACCCCCTTGCCTCAAATCTCAAAAGTTCTAGAATTAGATAATTCACTTGTCAAGGAACTTTTATTCACTCAGTCATTTAACAAACATTTATTGAACATTTACTATATGCCAGGCATTATACTAGGAGGGAGGTATTAGAGATGAAAGACCTATCCTGCCCTGAAAGAGTACATGCATAGGTAGGTATGGAGACAAGTGTTTCTGCACAAGTAAGTGTAACATCCTCTGGGATTATAAAACTGGGGCACTTAACCCAGTTGAGGAATGTAAAAGAAGCAACAGGGAAAACATGATATGTGTGTGAAATCTTGAAGATAAATAGGAATTCCACAGGCTGATGGACGTGGAGGTGGGTATTTCAGTTGGAAAGAACAGCGTATACAAAGGCATGGAAGTTGAAACAAAAAGGCCAGAGCCAAGTGGGGCGTTTATGAAAGACGCAGTGAGCTCCTGACATTCTCTTAGGACTCAGCTCAACCATCACCAAGCTGGGGAACTCTCTAGATCTGGTGTGCCAGGCCTCCCTATCATAGAAAGTACCATGCTATGTATTAGGATTGCTCATTTACTTGTCTGTCTCCCACACCAGACTGCATGTAGAGATATGTAATGAATACATGCTAAATGGATATTTGAATTTGGGCAAGGACCAGATCATGGAAGTCATGAGCATGTGAGAGACGTGACTGGAATTTTATTTTGGATAGATTACCACGGTCTTGGGAATTGGAGGGAGGGCTGATTCCAAGGGGCTAAAAATGAAGGTAGGGCGAGCAATAGAAGGATATTACAATAGAGAAATTATTTTGCAGATCACTTTATACTTAAAGTAAAATCTCTTCTGGTAAGTTCCTTAAAAATAGTTATTATTTAAAAAAACTGGAGGTTGGCAAATATGACCCAACTTCATCCCATACATATTATATATCGTCAACCCAAAACCTCATAGGTATTTCTTCAATATGATATGATAGTATAGTAAATAATATTGCCCTCTCCTGTGGTTCCCCTTTGATCGCTAGTCCATCTCTCCTCTTTCTCTCCTCTTCATCAGCAAACTTCTGGAGAAAAAGTCATCTGCTTCCTCAACTCAACTGTATCTTAAACAATGGCAAAATATGCTTTCCTAAAATTTCTCACATGTTCTGAATGGTTCATTGTGTTGATAGCTCTTGGGCTTCTAATATATGTTTTTTCTCTTTTTGCCCCAGCCTCATCCCCACTCAACAATTGATCTACTGTACCGAACTGCTTTTAAAATGTTAAAAGTCCCTTCGCTTCTCCTCAGTCTACATAGAACAATGTCATTGCCATTCACTTCCCAAGCTTCAAGCATGAGCAGTGCATCTGACTTGCAAATCAGTGTTCCCTAGCCTCCATTTCTTTCAAATGAATGTATCAGGGATACCTGTAACTCAATATATCCACATGCGAATGCATCATCTCCCCCTCCCCGTAAAGGCTTTTCTTCTCCTGCATCCTTTATCTCAGTTAATGGAATCATCATATACTCAATTATCCAAGGTGTAAACCTCAGAGTAATTCTTAACTCCTCTT
>NW_006786333.1:1988063-1997474 GCF_000442215.2 Lipotes vexillifer
TTTCCCTGTCTTATACACTCTTCCAGATTCAATTAATCACCAAGTCTGATGAATACTCTCCATAAAATAACTTCTGTATTGTGGTGTAATGAGGAGAATTGTCCAAAAGTGATGCTGGAAGCTCACTCTCATTATTTGAACAGAGAACTAGCTAGATCTAGGATTTTTCTTCTCCCAAAGGGAGGGGCTGCACCCAAGCTCCACTTCCCATGGATCAAGAAGTTTCTTCCTTTCAGCAGGGTCAATCTCATCATCTCATGGGCCCAAACTTTCTAGGTTTTGAAGAACAAGCACTCCTGGTCAATTCCCAAACTGCTAGCACCTCAAATTCAGATAGTCTTGTACTAGGCAACCTATGTATTCCTGCAATGGCTAGGCTGTTTTCTCAAGCTTGTCCTACAAAGAGACAGACCTATGGCTAAGTGGGGGGCATCTCTCCACTGGAATGTAGACCCAAAATGCATGCCCAGCAAGCTTAGGCCCCAGCATATGCCCTCTGTGAAATAATGCTAAGATCTAGAGACCCTCACCTTTTTCTGACTTCTGAATCCAGATTGTACATTATCCTTTTCCCTAAAAAAGCATATTGCTAAACCCTTGCCATATGACCTTGTAAAATATATCCCAAAACATTGTACATAACAGGAGATAAGCGACGAGAGACCCACCTGGCATATCACAGTTTCTCTACTCCTAAAGCAACGTCTTTTGTTAAAATCCTCATTACCTCTCAAGTACATCACTGCTTCCTGACGGAGCTCCTGCCTTGGGTCTTGCTCCTTCTCATGTTAACCTTCACACACCTGAGGGTAAACTTAAAATGAAAATCTCATCACTTACTCCTTCTTTTAAATCGTTCAGTAGCCACATAGGGCCTATAATGGTGGGGTTTTTTTAAAGGAAAAAAGTTCTTTCAGACTCCCAGTGTTGACTTAAATTATTTATCATAACATTAACAAAATCTATAAACATGTAAGACTAGATATAACAACTCCTTTATATCATAGATGATGTACAAATTAAATCCAAAAATATACAATTAAATATAAACAAAACTGTAAAACCTATACAATTCTAATTAATAATATTAATTTAATGTGAAAGATTAATAGTAAAAAGATAAAGCTAAATCTTTCTATGTTCTACTTTTAATCTGTATCTTAAATTTAAAAATACTTTTTAAAGAGGGCAATACCGTTTATTTAACAATGTTGTCCATAATGGTATTAAGTAACCTCACAGTTTTGTTTACTATTTTAGGATATTCAGACCACCTACTTATCCTAATTCTGCCTAGATTATTCTGTGGAATAATCATCAAATGCCAATTTTAATGAACTGTCTCTTGATCCCTATGAGGCTATCTTGGTAACTTGAAGATAGGTTATTATTATGACCCACAAATTTGCATTAAATGATTACCTAATCCAATTATTACTGGACTTGTGAATGGGAAAATAACATTTGAAGTCATTTTTTGGTTCTTGTAGTTGTTAAAGAAATGTTCATGGCTGCAACACCGAGCTAGTGAAAAAATCAGTAAATATTGGAAGTGATTCATTCAGACCATTATGAAATGACTCAACCATAAATCAAGTTCTCTATCATTGTTCCATTTTGTCTGAAATTTGGAAGAAAGTCCATTCAAACTAAAACAAAACCTCCTTTGTACAGTGCCTCATGATGTTATTTGGCCTTTATTTGGCATAAACAAAGTATTTACTTAATAAATGTCTCTGATCATTTGTTATAAACCAGAAACACTTGAAGGGGCCATCATTCCTCTTGCAATGTTGTCTTCATGATCTCACATTGGTCTCGATTTATTGTCTAACTTAAACAAATATCATATTCTAGGAAAGTGTGTTTTATTTCACTTGTCAATAAGAAAGAAACATTTTTTTTTGTAATAACTGATAAAATAATTCAGCATAAATACAATGAATTCAGTGTAGGACAATTGTCATTTTGCCATTAGGGTGTGTTGATATAACCCCATACAATCAAATACACTTACTAACACATTAAAAGTTAAAAACTGTCACTTTAGGTCAGGGTTGTAAACTGGAAGTGCCATGTTTTGTTTGAACTGCACAGAGTTATTTCTTTTAACATCAGATTTGAATACTTTTTAAAATAAGGCATGTAGTCTCTAATATACCATGGACCCTTCTACTCTTGATTATTTATAGCCAGCATGATCATTTATTTGCAAAATGGAATCTATTAAGTGTTCAACTCCCATATTGGATCAAAGTTGACAGTGCAACCATGGACAGCAAATACAGTGGTAATCAAAATGATCCAGAATACATCTATATTCATTTTAGGGCTTTGGTTTGTTTGCTTTTGTTTTGTTCAGATTCTCATCTAAATGGGGTGGGGGGAGAAAGCTTTTCTGGGAGAACATTTGCCTCTCAAGAGGGTGCCCTCACTTCCTCCACCCCAAGGGTCTGTGGACTCCAGTTTGAGAAATACTGGCCTATAGGATGAGACCAAATTCGTTAAGTGGGTGTTCATTCCATTTTAGTGCCATCTTAATTGTTCAGCAGCCCTTTCCTCGTCTCCTATCATATACTCTACCTTCCAGCCACATCAGTTTTTTCTCTCTCAGACTTTCTGTGAATGATAATGTCTTGATGCTGGTACACATTTTCTTCCTTCTGCCTCGAGTGGCCATTCCACATTATTAGATGACAAACTCCCATTCATCCCTCAAGACTTTTTGTGATCCAGTTAAAGTGTCATCTCCTTGGTGAAGGGTTTTCAAACTCCCCATGGCTGAGTTAGTTTCTTCCTGCTCTATACTCCCCACAGCACTGTTTTAAAAAAAAAACATATCACTGTAGCACTGATTCCTTGACATGGTAAATGAGCTCCTTGTGAGTTACTCACTAAGTCTTTTACTCCATAAGAGATGGGGAGCTGCATCATCACCATTCTTCTAAGAACCAGAAATATTACAGAATTTTTCCAGAACAAATACAGATGATAAGAATAAATGAAGGAAAAGGGTAAATATCAAACTATAAAGAAGGCTGGGATGAAGAGATCCATGACTCTTCCATACACAAGGAAAGAGCATACAGTTTGGAGTTATGAGCCTTGAGTTTAATTCCCCATTTTTGGAAAATTATCTACCATTGTCTCTTCAAATATTGCTCCCATCTCATGCTCTCTCTCCTCTCTTTATGGAAATCTGGTTAAATGTGGGTTAGACATTCTCACAGTATTTTCTATGTATTTTACCTTTTCTATATTCTATATTTTGTTTCTTTGTGCTACATTCTGTACAATGTCTTCTGACCTGTCCTCCAGTTCACCAATTCTCTCTTCACCTGGATTTAATGTAGTTTAAATACAACAACTCCGTTTTTAATTAGTTATTGTAATTTGCGTTTTAAAGGTTGTACTTGGTTCTTCATCAAGTCTGGCATGTAACTTCTTATAGTTTCATATTACTTGCAGATAATTTATAGCATGCTTTTTATTTCTTTAAACATGGCAAGCAAAATGTATTATTTTATTGTTTATGTCTGATATTTCAAGCATGTCAATTTCTTGTGAGTAGAGAATATACTCTTGTTGACTTACGTCTCCTTGCTGTCTAGTTATATTTCTGTACTTGACATTATATTCCAAAAAATTGGAGGCCTAGGATAATGACAGTTTTCTCCAAGAGGATTTTTATTGGCCTCTGCCAATAAACCTGGGCTGTAAGTCTAGCAAGAGTTTATTTCTGGTTCACCCTTGAGACTGTAGCCCTTTGGAGTCCCACCTTAATGTGGAGGGATTGTCAGACTCTCCAGATGGGGCAGGTCCTGAGGGGTGTTTTTCCCTCTTCTTTCAATGCTACCAGAAACACAGCTTGGTTTTGCAGCTATTTCTTCCAAATAGTCAAGTGAGCTCAGACCAAAGCACCTTTGGATGCTAGACTTGCTTCTCTGGATCCTCAGCAACTCCTAGACTATGGCCTTGTCATTCTTGGGTTTTGTTAGTTCTTATGTGCTTTTAAGAAATGCTTTTTATATTTCATCTCTCCTTTGTGCTGTCTTCACATAGAGGGTTAATTAAAATTACCTAGTTGCCATCATTAGAAGAAATTTCTAGGTAGTGGTGTCACTACTAAAGTTCTCTGCGCCTTACATTTGATCATTTCTAACACCTAGAACAGTGCAGGGCACAGGATTTAGTGCTCAACTAGTGTTTGCTGTTGGGCCTGTAGAACAAGGGTAGCAACATCTAACCTAAAAAGCTGAATTAAGGGAAAAAATAAGAATACACATATAAAAACACAGATTCAAGGTGTAGTTGGATGGGTCCAGAGAGGTTCAGTGACCTGTCCATGGTCCCAAAGCCAAGTGTGGGAAGAGGCAGAAGTGGAAACCAGAATTCCTGATTCCCACTCCAAGGTTCTATGAAAAATGGTGCTCTAATGAATGACTGTGTTGTGGTCTTAGAAAAGCAAATCTTCCTGGGCGTGATGGAGCTCATTGTTAATGGCCTCCTGTCAGGACAAAACTGTTTCAGAGCAACATGACTGCTTCCCAGGATCTCTCTGGTTGCACATAAATTGATCGTCTCAACTCACAGTCTGGTGATACTGCATTGCATGCACAATCCAGTGAAGCAAAAAACCAGATAAATGGAACATGCATAGCACTGTTACAAAAGGGGAAAAAAGGACAAGAACCTGGGAAAAAGGCAGTCTTTCTCTGATCACAGTCTCTGTCTTTAAATTGAGCCTAGATCTGTGTTGAATCTGGTTGGGATGAATCCGTGGAATGTGATAACAAGTGTGTTGTTGTAGCTTGAAACTTTAATTTCTTCACCTTGCACTTTGCTCACTAAGCGTGGCTTAGTTAACATCCACTCAGCTAACAGTTTGCCTCAGAAAGTCTTTACAGAGGACATGCAGCGTGTACTGTGCTAGGGGACCAGGGGTCCGGAATATTAGTAAAACACACACAACCTTCCTTCAAAGAGACTGTAGTGGGTGTAGACAGACACAGGACTACAATTATTATATCTCAAAGTACATTGCTCTTGGTGTCCCTAAAGAATTACTTGTTTGGAGTCTGAATGTGTGGGCATTGCTACAGGTGGGTTTCTCCAACAGTTTTGGTCATAGATCACATTAGATCTTTAATCCACTGAAGGTTTACACCAGAGTAAACACTAATCTCTGTATTAGGTGTACATGGGACTCAAACATGGCTGACTACAGAATCACTTAAGATTTCTAATAGCACATGTGTTTCCTCTAGCTGTGTATCCTGCAGTTGTTGAGTCCATTCTATTTCCCTGGACCTGAATTTCTCCAACTGCCAGAAGGAAAGAATGTTCTTAGGAAAATTCAGCCCTAAAGAGAAGCTGGAGACTGGGCAAATCTTCTCAGAAATCTGTTTCTCACCAAATTATTCATTCACTTTTACAAATTCAAAAGCTGGTATAAGTTTCAGGGGGAAAAAAAGGAAGAAATGTGATCCGATAAGCTTCCATGCTTCCTAGATTTGGGGTACTAATTCACTCTGAACTGGTCCAGCCTTCATCATGTAATATTTCCATGCATCTCTAAACGGTATAAAGAATAGACAGTTTCTGGATACACCGGTCAGATAAAGATAGGGAACGTGTGTGTGAGAGTGTGTGCGGGGTGTGTGTGTGTGTGTGTGTATGTGTGTGTGTGTGTGTGTGTGTGTGTGTTGTTAGGTTTGCAGGAAAGACAGTGGGTATAAAACCTACCTTGAAAAAAATAATGCATATCCAAAGTGGATCTGGCATTTGACACTGAGCAGGATGAATTTCCTGCACAGTATTTGATATAAATGGGAAAAGGGAAGGAGGGGAATGATGCTGTGTCAGCATATGGATTGCAAATGCAGTAAAAATGTATCCGAAACGACGAAGAGGAAATGAGAAACAGTTTAAAACACTCTGAGGAGAAAAAGAGAAAGCAGGGACTGTTGTTTGAGTGGACAAAAATAAATGTGAATCAGAAAAGGAAAGAGGGGAGGGGGACGGAAAGAAGAAGACGGAGAGAGGGGAGAGTGGGGGAGGAATTTAGAAAGCATAGAAGCTAGTCCATTCCTTAAAGCACTGTGAAAATACGAAGATCATGTTCATTGAGGACCCTCCCCTCTGCCCTTCCTCTGAAAGCTTTATCTTCTGTGTCCACATCCTTCATTTACTTTGTCACCCATTCCCTTCTAGGATATTTAGTTTTCCTATCAAGAAGGAAAAGTTTTCATTGACTCCAGTTGAAGTGTTAACACGAATTTCTGCTTTATGGAGAACATGGTGAAATAAATTGCTAATAGTAGAAATGTGAGATCCATAGTAGAGACATGTTTTGGAAGGAGGGTCTTTCTGGGAAACTTCAGACACACCTACCAGGTAATCAACAAGAATCCCACACCAAGGGCAGTTATGAAATTACAGAAAAAAAAACAAGATTTTGAAGAGCTGGAGAGAAACACTAACAGACAAGCTATGAGAAATTAGTAGAGTTAATGGAATATTCATTCATGGAGGTATATGGAGAGTAATCTTTAACAAGCATTATAATTACCAGAGCAGGCAAGAGAGGAAACAAGTATTGATTACTCACCAGGTGCCATGTATGTTGCCATCTGTTTTTTTTTTAAATGTATTTATTTATTTATTGGCTGTGTTGGATCTTTATTGCTACACGCGGGGTCTGTCTCTAGTTGCGGCAAGTGGGGGCTACTCTTCATTGTGCTGTGTGGGCTTCTCATTGCGGTGGCTTCTCTTGTTGCAGAGCACGGGGTCTAGGTGCACGGGCTCGGTAGTTGCGGCTCAAGGGCTCTAGAGCGCAGGCTCAGTAGTTGTGGTGCATGGGCTTCGTTGCTCCACGGCATGTGGGACCTTCCCCGACCAGGACTTGAACCCATGTCCCCTGCACTGGCAGCCAGATTCTTAACCACGGCGCTACCAGAGAAGTCCCTTGCCATCTGTTTTTAAATGGTTTGTCTCAATTCTAACAATAGCCATATGAGGTACCTCCTACTACACCTATTTTACAGATGAGAAAATTAAGGCCTGGAAAGATTTAGAAAGTTGCTTAAAGTAAAACTGACAACTAATAGTTACCCAGATAATTAAAAACAGCTATCACTTATTGACAGCTTCCAATGTGCCAGGCACTGGCCTAAGCACTTTTCAAATATTATCCAACTTAATCTTCATAATAATCTTTTGAAACAAGTATTAATTCCCCCAGTTACAGGAGAAGGAAAGATCACACAACCAGTAAGTGGTGAGGATTGACTTTAACCCAGGTCTGTCTGACCGGGGACCTCACATGTGGCTTTCATGGTGGACCCCACAATGAAGTCCTAACAGAGTGATCCCCCTGGGGGCGTGCTTTCCTTGTGGTCGCTAATTCTCAGACCCAGTTCTTGATAGTGTTCTCTTCTGTCCTCCTTTAACTCTCTATCCAATGCTCCTACACCCTGACCTTAATCCCTCTCCCCACAAGAAAGAAAGAAAAAGATGTGCTTTGCTGTAGGCACTGTTCTGTTCTTATCGAATCTTGAAAACAACTCTGCAAAGTAGATGTTATTATCTCTATTTTACAGATGAGGAAACTGAGGCTTGGGTGGTTCAGATAACTTGCCCAAGGTCACACAGTTAGAAAGTGATGGATTTGGAATTTTAAATTAAATCCAGCTGGCTCTGAAGGCTGTGTCCTTCCACTTCCCTGCAGGACCCCTCGATCCACGTTCTGGGGAGTAATCCTGTGCTCACAGTGGGGCAGGGGATTAGAATTCTGAACAAAGTGCTTTCAAATCATTTTACTGTCAGAGGGCCTCCACTTTACTTAGTACCAAACTCCAATTTTTCCACTGTGAAAAAAAGCCTGTGCAAAATAGAAAAAGTGCTTTCATTCCAGAGAGAGCCCTAGGAATAAAAAACCAAAAAGGAATCTGCAAAGAAAAGCAGTGGGGGAGATAGCTAATACCACTAGTTTCATTCTCATAAGGGAAAAAGAGACATTTTAGAAAAGATCCATTGTGAGAACTTGAAAACAAGAGGTAGGGTCAGAGGTGCTGTGGAGGAAGAGGCCACTAGAATAGTAGCCTTGATTGCAAGCCAGTGTTAATTAGGCTTGTGGAACCCCCGAGCAAAGAAGACTGAGCTCTTGCCATCAGTTCCCACATGAAGGTTTTGTAATACGAAAGAATTATTTAATTTTCCTTTCACGTTGTCCTTTTGAATGCTCACATTAATACAATTATTTTCAGTGGAAGCAGCAGCAGCAAGAAATATAAAATACCAATAGCAAGCATTTTTTTAAATGCCCGCAAAAAGCAGCTAGGAAACTGACACCTGATTGCCAGCACATTTTATAGCCTTGCTCTTTACCGTGGACCAGAGGTGATTTTTCTTCCGGAGAATTTACAAGTTTTCATATGCATCATGCTGAAGATAGCCAGGGTCCAGCACAAGGCAAGTGACGGCTCCGTGCTTGGTAGAGAAGAAACACAAAAGCAAAGAGGAGTGGTTAGAACACTCAGGGAGAGAGACAGACCCTGCCTTTCCAGTTCTTAATATTCTTTAAAGTTATTTGTTTAATGTCTGTCTCTCCCAGTAAACTGAAACCATGGGGTTGGGGCATATCAATCAGTCTCTGTGTAAGGCATAGTGTAGGGGTTAAGAATTTGGCTCTGGAGCTAGGATTACTGTGTTCACATCCCAGCTTCACTTGCATTAGCTTTGTAACCTTGGGAAAGCCCAGTTTCCTGAGCCATATAGCAAGGGTGATAGTAATACCTACCTCACAGGGCTATTAGAAAAACTATACGATTTAATATTTGTTATAATATGACTGGTGCCTATATAAACTAGACGAACTTTTGCTGCTATAATTATTCTTCACAGGTGTCATCCCCACTACCTAGCTAGTACAGTGCTTACATAGAATAGTTCTTTTTTTTTTAAAGAATGAATGGATAAATAAAACAATTTTTTTTCTTTTTTGTTTTGGAAGAAAACAATTATTTTCTTAAGAGAACTGGAAGTCCACATTTGCCAAACTACCTTTATTTTGTTTCAAATGCTGGAATAAAGTCAAAAATCAGGATAAATGCCCAAAGTGGTGCACTATGTTTTGTTTATGTAGTCACACTCCTAACGATTCTAATAATATACATAACTTCTGTTTCATGATTGCTTACAAAGCAGTCATATCTGTGAAAAGGCAGTTCACATCCACCCTTGAATATATTCCGGTTCTTAGTGATCATGTTTTAGCTTTACCTCCAAATGTAATCAACATTGACCCACTGGGAATTCTGTAGAACAAAGAGCTTCCCTTTTTAGAACTTCCTTTGAGGCCAATTTATTATTCTTATTGTGAATTTTAATGCCTTTATCCTTTTTCTCTTT
>NW_006786333.1:1997590-2009526 GCF_000442215.2 Lipotes vexillifer
TCTTTCCCTCTTTCCTTAAAGTTACATTCCAGAACACCTGTTAGGGAGGTTGTATGTGACCAAGGAATGAATACTTCTTCTCTGATGGTAGTTAGTACAGAAGGCTGAGTTGAGACCAGTGTTTACGTAAGGAAATGGCACCATCATTTAGCGATGCCTATCGTCTGAGATGAGGCTGACAAATTTGGAACACTCTGGTACTTCTCTGCTCTTTTGGGATGGGCTCTAACAGCCCTCAGGGGCCTTAATAATCTTTGCTAGGTGATTTTGTATTTAATGGACAGTCTTTTAAAGACTTCTCTTCTCCTGCATTGAGATATCCTGAAGAGATGAAACAACAGTGTCCAGAGGTGCTGCATGATGTTTGCAATCTCTTTGGATTCTAAACAACATAAACATTCTCAGTTATCAGCAATGTCACCTCCATTGTGTGTATTCTGGGGCTGGGACTTCTTGCTTTTTCAAAGGGTGCTGTCAAATAGCCTATGACAGGAAAAACTTTGAAAAGTAAGGCCTGCCAATGATGAAATAATAATTCTGAAAAGTCAGGAATAGCATACAATATGAAGGCCTGGGTACAACCTCTTGTCACTCACGTAAGAGAATAGGGTTCATTTCAGTATTTCAATGATTATCAATTTAATATTTGTCTCCTTTACTATTTATCTTGCATCATTGAAGTTAAACTTCCAATGTGTCCTTTATTCATTTTTTTAAATTAAAATTTTTGTTTTGAAATGATTGCAGACACATGCAGTTATAAAAACTAATACAGAGAGACCCTGTGTATCTTTTACCCAATTTCTCCCAAAGAGCAACTTTTAAATCTGTGGCACAATATCATAACCAGGATACTGATATTGATACAGTCAAGACAGAGATCCACAAGGATGCCACACTTTCTTGTTTCAGCCACACCCTCTTCCTCCACTCTCTTTCTTCTCTAGCCCCCAGCAATCGCTAATCTGCTCTCCCTTTCTAAAATTTTCTTATTTAAAGAACATCGTGGGGCTTCCCTGGTGGCGCAGTGGTTGAGAGTCCGCCTGCCGATGCAGGGGACACGGGGTCGTGCCCCGGTCCGGGAAGATCCCACATGCCACGGAGCGGCTGGGCCCGTGAGCCATGGCCGCTGAGCCTGCGTGTCCGGAGCCTGTGCTCCACAACGGGAGAGGCCACAACAGTGAGAGGCCCGCATACCGCCAAAAAAAAAAAAAAAAAAAAAAAAAGAACATTGTGTAACTAGAATCATACAGTATATCCTTTATTTTTATCTTTAAGAGAAAGAATGCCTTAAAAGCTAAAAATTAAGGTCCTTGGCTGGTGCTGCTACTCACTAATGCTGTGACCTCAGAAAGTCATCTAATCTCATATGTAAAGTGAGTTAAGTCTGATGAGTTCAAAGGTCCTTTCTAATTCAAAATTGTTATAATTTCATGGCTCCAGTGCTATCAGATTGGAACTGACACAATAGGAGGGAAGAGCTGAAGCTTTGGGAACAAGGAGGGCCACTCTCCAGGCTTCTCTCTGAGGATGTTTCTAGCAATGTTTGCATCTTTTCTAGTAGGGGGTGACTACTGGATACTCTCCTGGTGTGTAAAAATCTCCTTTCATTTCCAGCTGTAGGAAACAGTAGAATATTCAGAGATTTTTCTCCCTGCCCTTGTGTTAAGTAAAGTTATAGAGGCTTCTTTGAAATGCACCTCAATAGGAAAGGTATAAAATTCTTATTTGAAACTCTGCCTCCTCTTATTCTTCCTGAATCCTATAGAAAGGACACTGGGGTGAGCATTATACAGGGACACCTCCTTATAATGAGGAGTTCACAGGCTGAGCAGACTTCAGGGCTGAAGCTGTTGGGAGGGGTAGGCTGTTTGATGGCTCTTGCTCCAAATACAAGTTCTTATGGTATCAGGGCCAGTTTCATAGTCTGACCTGTCACACAGGGGCTTATGCCCAGAAGTGGTGTGTCTTTGTCACTGTCCTGAAATTCTTAATAATTTTATTTTTTACCTTATATTTTATACATAAAGTACAATGGGATAATGGAGTAGGTGTATGACCAGATGAGGTACAGGCAACATGCGTGCTCACTCTTATTCTTTGTCACCCCATTTGCATATAGCCTTTCCAGTGCCCCAGGGGCACAGAATTCTGGTGGATTGACAAGGTGGGAGCTCACTGAGACTCAAAGGTAGTATAAGGTAACTGTGGTATGTCTATGACTCAGTGCTGACAGCCCCAAGTGGCCATGCTTTCTATTCTAACCGGGACTTCCTCTGCATGCAGGAAGAAGGCAGTGATTTCTAAGAAACATGTATAACCAAGAAAGATTATCAGATCCTTTCTCACTTGTGTTGCTTCCTTGAAACATATGTTGAAAATGATGAATAAAGAGAAGGTTCCTGTAATTCTTATTTCTTTGGGTACTTCCTCACTCATCAGTAAGTCAAAGGTGAAGTGTATGTGTACCAAGAAGTGACATAAACGCAGTTGGATTAGTTTTGTGTAGAGTTCCTACTATTCTGGAAAGAATAAAACCCATATGTATGAGCTACAAAATATGAATTGTGTAGTGTTGGTGAGTTTACCTACCAGTTAAATGCTCTGATATTTGCATTTAAAACAGACATTGCACAATATAAATATAAACAGTAAAATTCATCATAATAATTTCAAATTTTAATTTCTTTTTTACTTAGAACAACATTAAATAGAAAAGAAACTCCATGATGAGTTGAGAGACCACAGAAGAAAGGAAAAGCTTATATTTTAGTAGCTTTAACAACACTTTCCCCTGTTTTGTATAAGGATCCCCACAATTTCGTTTTGCATGGGGCTCACAAATGATGCAGCCAGCCCTAGATGGTATGATGGTCCTGAGATGCTGAGCACAGGCAAATAGGGAAAAGCCTCCTTAGTTGCACTGGTTGAATACTTTGGTTTAAAGAAAGCAAAACCAACGTGGCTAACTTAATCAAAAACATTTTTGTTTTCTTTTGTTTTATGTCGGAAGGATGCAGGGTATTCACAGCACTGAAAAAAAAACAGCTGAGAAAACAGTTCAGAACAGGAAGAAATCAGAAACTTCCAGGGATCCAAGTTCAGGAACCTAAGGACAATCTTATGGGTATTGCAGCTGGGGTGAATCTGTTCCAACTGGCTGTCTATGCCTGTGCGGCTCCACTCTGCAGTCTCGGTCCGGAGCGGGAGCTGGATGGGTCCACCTTGGCTCGCCACATGGCTAGAGGAGGGCAGGTCTCCTTGACTGACAGTACTCCAAGATTGCACACCACGGGGAAGGAGTCATTCCCTAGTTTGAAACTGGGGAGCTGTGCCGCAGGAAGGGAGAATGCAAGCTGAGTGGAAAACCAACAGATGCCCATTACAAAAGAGAGACATTCTGAAAAGGGTGCTGAGTATCTGTACCACCAGAATATGTGAATGATTATTCATTCTGACTTTAGTAATTGTGTAGCTCCTACGGGTCCACATATCTATATATAACAAACCTCACAGAGATTATTTTTATTTATTCCTTCATTTTTCATGCAAAAAATATATATTGGGAGACTACTAAAATCTCTGTTAAATATTGGTGATACAGGGACTTCCCTGGTGGTCCAGTGGTTAAGACTTCACGCTTCCACTGCAAGGGGCACAGGTTCGATCCCTGGTCGGGGAACTAGGATACTTTGTGTTGAGCAGCACGGCCAAAAAAAAAAAAAAAAATTACTGGTGATACAGTTATATGAAAGACAGATATAAAACCCACCTCCATGGATCTTATAGCCTAGGAAGATTAGGATGACAGCTAAAGGATTATTAGAGATTATGGAATAATAATGATCATGTATTTTACGTTACACCAACATCTGCAAATATATACACAAAAGATGCACAGGTGGGTTCTGATACTGATGTCCCAGTTCTTCCCTCTGAGTAGCTGATGGAAAGCTATAGACCGTGTCTGCAAAAGCACAGTCTTATTCATTTTTCAAACATCTCTTTATTAGGCTCCACCTGTCTGGGATGGGGAACTCTTCTTTCAGGTTCTATGGATACTTTTCTATACCCTACATCGTGGTTGAGAGAATGGGCTTTTGAAACCCAATTGTCTGTATTTAAAGTTGGCTCGTCCTCCTCATAGCTGTGTAAGCTTGAGCATATTATGTAATTTTCCTGTTCCCTTCTGTGAAATGGAAATAATTCCCATACCTACGTCGGCAGGTGCTTAATAAATGGTAAGCTATTACCACTACCACCGCCACTGACTGAGTCTACTTTGTGATGTCACCTTTATTGATCACACTCACTAAGCTCTAAGGAACTCTAACCCCTCCCGCTTTCTCTCCGTTGTCTAGATTTACAGCGCTGTTCATTTTCTGCAATGACGGAAATGTTCTGCATCTGCGCTGACGTAAGAGTAGCCTTTAGTCACACATGGTTCTTGATCTTTCAAAATGTGGCTAGTGCGACTGAGGAATTGAATCTTTCACTTTATGTCATCTTAATTAGTTAAAATTTAAATGTGAATATTCACTTGTACCGTATTGGACAGTACAAGTCTCAAGAAAGGAGCTTTGACTGGATAAAGGACAACATAGAACCTTCGAGTTACAGGCAATGGGATTTCTCTGATAGGAATGTAGCTGCGTTGGGGGAGAGGAGAGGGTTACAAAGTTATATCTTCTTCCTCTGTTTTCCTTGCGTCTCTTCTCCTACCTTTTATTCTTCCCTCCACCTCATATAGCACTGACCGTAGGGGACCCCCTCAGTTCTCAACCTCATCATCATGTGAAGAGTCAATGGTGGGCCTCAAGGGGAAGGTGGGAGGGAGCTCTGCCTCTAGCCTTGAGTTTAAACTGAAAGGTTAAAGCCTGCTCGCAGGTCTCACGCATACCAGCTCAGTTCGCCAGGGTAACACCTGGAAGAAAAGTGGAGCAAAAGCCTAGCTAGTGACAAGGAGTTTGCATTTTTCTGAGGCTTCTGTTAGGCCTCTACCCATTAGAAGCTTAGTTGGGGGTCAGAATTCAGGCACTTCAGTTCTTTGCTATAAACTTTTAGAAAGAACTATCAGCTTTTAAAATTCCCTATTTAGAGCCCTGCTCTTAGCTCCTTTTAGGTACAATCTTTAGAAATAATATTACCAAGTTTCCTTCCTCCAAAAGACTGCAAAATGCTGGCCACCTGATTCTTGTTAAGATGATACGTGAAGATAATGGCAAGAAATGTGCACTTTTGTCCTCAGCACTCCCTTGAAGGTGATTGATGTGTTCCTTCCACGGCTGGAGGCTTCCGCTCTGCCCTGAAAAGAATGAGAATTGAAGCAGAAATGCAGAGAGGAAACGGTCAAGTGGGTTTTTTTTTTCTGGCTTTCATTATAGGCTATTGGAGCCCACAGTAGAAACAAGTTTTGAAAGGAGAAACTTAGGTTACAAGAGGTACATTAACAAAGGAGAGGGGCTTCCCTGGTGGCGCAGTGGTTGAGAGTCCGCCTGCCGATGCAGCGGACACGGGTTCGTGCCCCGGTCCGGGAAGATCCCACATGTCGCGGAGGGGCTGGGCCCGTGAGCCGTGGCCGCTGAGCCTGCGCGTCCGGAGCCTGTGCTCCGCAACGGGAGAGGCCGCGACAGTGAGAGGCCCGCATACCGGAAAAAAAACGAAAAAAGAATAACAGGGTGAACACTTGTGTATTCATGATCAACTTAAGGAATAAAATATTCCCACGGCAGTTGAAGTCCTGTTAACCCCTTCCTGAATGCATATTCCTCCTTTTCCCCTGAAGTAACCACTTTCCTTAATTTAACATTTATCATTATCATACATTTCTTTATCTATTTATGTTAAGAGTTGAACTGTGGTCACTCCCCCACCAAATACGTGTAAGTCCTAACCCCTGCCTCCCGCCACCCACGCCCTAGGAATGTGATCTTATTTGGAAATAGAGTCTTTGTAAATTATCAAGAAGAGATTAGGGTGGGCCCTGCTCCAATATGATTGGGTCCTGATAAAACGGGGAAATTTGTCCACAGAGACAGACATGCACACAGGGAGAGTACCACGTGAAGATGAAGGCAGAGATGCGGATTATGCACCTACAGGCCCAGGAATACTAGCTTGTAGGAAAAATCAGCAATCTGGCAAAAGCCAGCAAATCACCAGAAGCTGGGAGAGAGGCACAGAGCAGATTGTCCCACATAGCCCTCAGAAGGAGCTAGAGTTTTCCTGGAGAAGTTTGAGATTTCTACCGAGAAACTTTGGAAAGAAAGCCTTTGGCTGAGGAGCTTGTTAGCATGATGGCAGGGAGCCCTGGCAAATAGTGGGGGAACTACCCATGAGGGATACTTTCCTTGTGAGGCTCAGGAAAGTGCAATTCAGGAGAACCTCCGGTTATACTAAATCACCTGGAAGCTTAAACAAAAATCCCTATATCAGAACCTCTGGGGAGGGAGGATCCAGGAATCCAGTTGTTTTAAAAGTTTCCCCGGGTCATTCCAATGTTCAGCCAAAATCAAGAGTATTGGTTAGAGGATACCATTCAGAAAGGCATTGAAGGCATACCTTGCGTTTAATCTCAATGACAATAAAGTGCATTTGAATAGAAATTCACCATCTCACGGCTCCTATATTGTTGTTACAATGATTTATTAGTGGAAACAACCACCACAAATGGGCAGCTTTGAGGTGGGAAAGAGAGCAATGTTGTTAGAAATAAAATGCTTTGAGTTTTTCTCTTTGCTTGTGAAAACTTTGCAAAATATTGCAAACTTTGCCAAAACAGGGTTGGATTCCCACTCTATTTTATCTCTTGTAGCAATTCTAATTCCTAGCATCAAAATGCCCTCCTGCACCACCCTCTGGTTCACAGATCCCAAAGAGGTTGCATATTCCATCTCAGAAATTCAGTCTTCCTTGAACTTACAACATGTTTGCACTCTGAGGGCATTTAGAAGGAACTGCTTAGAAAAAGGCCTGCAGGGAGCCTGTCATAATGATGCGGTTTTAAAGAACTCCCCAGACCACTTGTGGGGAATCACTGACCACCTCCTGTGTTTTGTTTTCTTTCCTGACCTCCAAGCTTTCTGCAGTCCTTCGGTTTGGTTTCCAAGGCAGAATTTACAATGTAACGCAGACTGAAGAACAATAGCATTGTATCCCACAGTCTTGTTGGGTTTCAATTTCTCACTAGAAGAACCAAGTCATATTTTCACACAGTTTTCCCCAATATGTTCACTTTTATTTTGTTCCATGCCCTCCCTTAAGATGGAATGGAGCAAGGAGGCAGGTAAAAAGTACAGATCTTTTTCTAAATGGGGAAGCAGGAATTCCAGCTGTGTTTTTGTGTATGTGCAAGTGTGTGCAAGTGTGTGTGTGTGTGTGTGTGTGTGTGTGTGTACTTGAGTCCTTTGGGGTGTGGGAATAGGGAAGAAAATGGATCTTCTTCTGTGGCTTCAAATAATGGCCAAACAGGAGCTCAGGCTTATCTCCCAGACCCCGCTTGGTTGCGTTTCATGATACTAACATCGCGTGGGTATTTCGATCTCTGATCTTCCTGTTCAGCTAATCATTTCACCTGGCAAGCAATTGTTTCATGTGGATAAAGGTCCATGTTTGGGATTTAGAGGCTATAATTGAAAGCCCCAGAAGTTTGCTTTTGAAGCCTCATTTTTAACCAGAGGATGCCAATTGTCTTTATTTATTTATTTATTTATTTTTATTTATTTATTTATGTATTTTGCGGTACGTGGGCCTCTCACTGTTGTGGCCTCTCCCGTTGCGGAACACAGGCTCCGGACGCGCAGGCTCAGCAGACATGGCTCACAGGCCCAGCCGCTCCGCTGCATGTGGGATCCTCCCGGACCGGGGCAAGAACCCATGTCCCCTGCATCAGCAGGTGGACTCTCAACCACTGCGCCACCAGGGAAGCCCCAACTGCCTTTTATTACCAGATCACGCTGCCTTTTATGTGAATTCAGTTGAGTGGGTTTTCTTTAAAAAGTAGACTTCGTGTTCTTCCCCCATCTGTTTCCAAATGTTTTATTCAGTATTTGTTTCTCATCAAAATTCGGGTGCCACTTCCCACATCTTCACATACCAGAGGCTAGTTTGCTTTCCAATTAAATGCCCCTAGTTGGTGGTCCTCCGCCTCTCTGCACTACAATTGTTCATTTCTTCTCTTTCCATATCAGGCCTAAAAAGATGCCACAGGTGTTGTCATATTTAGCATATTTTTCTTTCAGCTCTGGATAAAGACAGTGGCTCTGCAGTGTCTGATATGAGTCTATGGGCTAAATCGATAATGAGCACGTCGAGACAAATAGACCAGCAATTGTTCTAGCCAGGCCAAAGGAGGCGAGCAAAATGCCAATTGCAGACCCAGTGGTGAGCCAGCTGCAGAGAGCAGAGACAGTACTGGATTAATTAAATCGCAGGGGCTCAGCTTGCTCCAGGAACTAAAGCGGCTTTGGGAAAGGCATATTGGCAACAATAAGCCAAAGTTAATCACAAAGTCAGGCGTCCAATAAAGCAGCATCTGCTTGAAAAGAAAAGCACATTGGCCCCTGCATGGTGACTTTTTTCCTCCTCCTGTCTAGCAGGGGTATGTGCAGGGTGGGGTTAGCAGGGAAACAAACCACAGCGCTGTGGCTGCCAGGGAAGCCGGGGAGCTCTGGCTCTTGTGTGCCTGGGGCCCCGGACCCCCTGAGCACCTGCTCCAGGCAGCCAGCTGTGGACCTGATTACCGGCAGAGGCAAGGACAGCTCTGGTGCTTGTTCCCCAGCCCCCACTTTCTCTCCCCCAGCCCCCCATAAAACAGCCTCCACCATGCTCTCTAGTTTCCTACAAATTCTTCCGGCGCTGCCTGTTATCAGTAATAGTCTGTGCACTCAAGTGCATGACCTCATTTATGGTGCTTTGGCAGAATGTCAGCGTCATGTTTTTCCCTCCACCTTTAATAATGGCATCCCATTTGGCCACTTGACTCTGAGTCTGTCATAATTGCCGCAAAGGGCTTCTATGTCCAGGAGTTTGTAACACTCCCACTCTCCTTCCTAAGAGACAAGAAGAGGCCAGAGGGTTATAGACTGTCAA
This sequence comes from Lipotes vexillifer, assembly GCF_000442215.2. Taxonomy (NCBI): domain Eukaryota; kingdom Metazoa; phylum Chordata; class Mammalia; order Artiodactyla; family Lipotidae; genus Lipotes; species Lipotes vexillifer. The sequence goes on from NW_006786333.1 coordinate 2,006,681, forward strand.
AGGCTTACTGCCTTGCCTGGAATTTGTTTTTGTAGTTGTTATAGATGATGACCATGGTTTTAGCCTTGGGCTGTTCTCCTGCTTGAAATCCAATTGCATTTTCTGAGGGTTATTCTGGTTGAATTTTCTGAGGGATATTGGTGGGATATATGCAAATGTCACTTAAGAAAATAGCTTCCCAAGTCACCTAAATTTGAGAAACACTGGGTTTTACAAAGCTTTCTTATTGTACAATGTTTCTTTATTGTGCAGAGGCTCAATATTTTTAAGATGCTGATGTGCCCTGTGAACGTAGACAGTAGATAAAGTTGGCAAAATTTCCCAATTTTTTTAGCCTCAGAACCCTACTTTAGAAGAGTATTTATGGGTTGAAATATGTCCCCCCCCCAAATTCATATATTGAAGCATTGTCTTAATTTGGGCTGCTGTAACAAAAATACAATAGACTATGTAGCATAACCAGGATTTATTTCTCACAGTTCTGGAGTCTGGAAAGTCTAAGATCAAAAGATCAAGGAACTGACAGATTCCGTGTCTGGTGTAGGGCCCACTTCCTAGTTTATAGATGGCTGTCTTCTCACTGTGTCCTCACATGGTGGGAGAGGCAAGGGAGCTCCTGGGATCTCTTTTATAGGGGCACTAATCCCATTCATGAGGACTCCACCCTCATGACCTAATCACCTTCCAAAGGCCCCCACCTCCTAATACTATCACACTGGGGAATAGGTTTCAATCTATGAATTTTGGGAGGACACAAACATTCAGTCTACAGCAAGCCCTAATTCCCAGCATCTCAGAATGTGACCTTATTTGGAAATAGGGTCATTGCAGATGCAGTTAGTTTAAGATGAGGTCATACTGGAGTAGGCTGGGCCCCTAATCCAATATGACTAGAGTCCTTATAAAGGGGGAACATTTGGACATAGAGACAGATATACACACACAAAGAGAATGCCATGTGAATATTGCAGTTGTACTGCCACAAGCCAAGGAACAACCAGAAGCTAGGAGAAAGGCCAGGAAAAAATCCCCCCCAGTGCCTTCAGAGGGATCGAGTCCCTGATGACACGAGGTGGGGATCTCAGATATCTAGCCTCCAGAACTATGAGAGGATAAATATTTGTCTCTTAAGCCACTCAGCTTGTGGCACTTTGTTATGGCAGCCTCAGGAAACTAATATAATATTCAGGGGAATCCTGTTTTGAAGAACTTACTTTGAGAAATGCTGCTTAACAGGCTTACCAGAAGAGCAATTATAGCAGTCTAAGAACATATTTGTGGAAGTTTAAGATTTTAAGAAGTTTAAGGCTCAATTTAAGATTTTCTGTGTATTTGTGGGTAGAGTTAATTGTGACTACATTGATGTTATTTCACATTTAAAAGAAAAATCTAAGGTCAACCATATGAGATATTTTGTAAAGCAAATGGACACACTGCCCTCTGATATCCTCAAATGCTCAAATTATGAAACTAGTTTCATTAACTTAAGCTGATGGTAATCTTCCTGCCTTGCCTGAATAACTGCTGCAGCTTTAATTAGATGGGTTGGCAAAAGTGTCCCAGGAGTTGCACTATCTTTATTGTATTCCTATTTCCCACTGGCTTGAATTAAAATGGAAAGTCCTACAATTTGTGACTGCACAGGAGCTGATGATGTAGTTATTTTATTGAGGGAATTCCTGAAGTTGAATAGTGATACCCAAACTTGGGGGTTTCATGAACCAGTAAATTTTTAAAAATTGGGGACTGACATATGCTTGTAAATTTTTTCTTTTGTCAAGAAAGCATATTAAAACAACAACAAATGACAAAATGAAAAAGAATCAACAACCACCATGTGCCAGCGACATCATTTAAACTTTTTATTTTTCCAGGTAAGAATATTAAAACAACAACCAACAACCAACTAAACATACCAAAAAAACCCCAAACCAACATCTCTAGCAATTGTGTACTAGTGATACTGTTTATAAAAGGAAAAGATGTTGCGCAAACCAAAAAGATAGAAAGGACAGAATGTCATGATGATACTAGTGAGTTATGTGTGTTTGAGTGCTATGTGCCAGGCATATTCTAAATGCTTTATATGCTTTATATGTGTGAACTCAATTAATCCTCACAAAAAATGTAAGGTTGAAACTACTACCTTCATTTTATAAGAGGGGAAACTGAGGCACCAGGTTTAAAAGTTGCCTAGGGTCACCCTCTGGTAGGTGGTGAGACTGGGAGTTGAATTCACAAGTCTAACTCTGGAGTGTATGATGCGATTTGGGTACAACCTTATGTCTCTAACAAGACGGTCCTTCCCAAAAAAGAAACCTCTGCAAATTGAATGTGTGTGGATATTTTTATTCTATTTTCCCCATTTTGTTGCATACCTGTGATAATATCATCACAGAGCAGTCTGGACTGGCATTTGGGAAGCCCCAGATTGCTTCTTTGAAGACTATGCTCCAGCAAGGGACCCAGAATGGAAATGCACTGTGCTGTTTATGGAGGGAATTCCTAAGGTAGATAGGGAAATGGCTCATTTTTCTTTAATCAGTCATCTCTATTTTGTGGTAGGGCTTGAGCAACCTTAAAGAATGGTAAATACAAATCAATCATTTCAGCTGACATTTTGAAAATACTTCAGGGTGGCAGAAATTTAATATATCAAATGTCATCAAAGGTTTAGAACAACCAAACCAAAACTAATATACTTTAAACTTAACCTCAGAATCTGGGTTGTGATTCAGTGCTGAGCTTGGCTCTGTGTGTGTGTGTGTGTGTGTGTGTGTGTGTGATGAGCTGAATTCGATAGCCAAGCTGCAAATGGCCCACATAAGCCACTCAAATGGAAGAGC
>NW_006786333.1:2009621-2021823 GCF_000442215.2 Lipotes vexillifer
AGCGTCAAGTACACAGATGGCCTTCTGTAACTGGAAATTACTATACCAATGTAACCTTTGCAAGTGCAGACTTTCACAGTGTAGCATGATTTAGTGAAAGGGGTACATGCTTTGGGAGCAGATAAACATGGCTTCAAATTCCAGCTCTATTCTTCCTTGCGGTGTGATCTTGGAAACATCACTTAACCCTCCTGAGTCTCTTTTATTTGTTAAATGGGAACAATAAAACCTATCTTATAGTTTTTAAATGAGGATTAGGCTAATTCATGTCCAATGGTTAACATTATTACTGACCAAAAGAGAATTTTATTTTTAAACAAATATTTATACAGTGTTCATATTGCCAGACCCTATCCTGAGTGATCTAGAAACATTCAGAATAACCCTATGAGGGGAGGTATTATTATGATCTCCATTTTACAGCTGAGAAAAATGAGGCATAGAAAGGATGAGAAACTTGCCCAAGGTCATGGAGCTGGTGTCAGAGGAGGGGTTCAAACCCAGGCAGCCTGGTGTTAGAGACAAACAATGTAATGTCCAGATAACTGACGCTGAAATACTCTCAAATTTAAGTATTTTTCAGTCAACCATACTTGAAAGATGTGCTTTACCAGAACTTCAGAAACAAAGGAAATAGTTGGATATGGACAGATGGTGCATATGGATTTCCTTAACTGCCACTTTCTTTGCACTAGGGGTTGGCACTAGTGTGTGGGCATCAGCTTCCCAAATGGCCCCTAGTCCTCCCTCATCTCTTCCCTTTTACCCTTGGGGTCCTTTCTGGCCTGACTGCTGTCCACCAGCCCTCAAGTTTCTGCGCTGGCCCTCCCTGGATGCAGGGGTTCTCAAACCCTCTCATGGCCTTCCTGCCTTTGCCAGTGTCCTCAGTGTGGCCTGCCACTCTCCCAACCCCTTCTCTGATTCCAGGCCACTTCCTCTCCATACCCTTCCCCCCAAACTGCCCAGGCTCCCACTTGTACCCAGTCATCTGACTGTCAGCACAGGACTTTGCATCGTCATTCTCAGGAGAAACAGGCCAGTGCACGCAAGCTCCAAGCTCACCTCGCCCACCACGTGTGCACAGCAGTATAAGCACAGAGGTGCTTCCTATTCTCCAAAGCTTTCCTGCACTTGCGCATCTGATCTCATTCTTTACTCTATGGGGCCTTCCTTTGTTCATGATTCTCCCTCTTTCTCTCTCGCATCTTCCTTTTTGTCAGGTTTTCCCCATCTTGCAACAACTCCTGTCTCAACCCTGCAATGCCATCAGGCTCCTGCCCTTTCTCCTTTGCTTCATTGACACACATCTTGAAAGAGAGCTCATACGAGCTGTGTCTCCTTTCTCTCGTGGAACTGACTTTTCAACTCCTGCATCTATTTGGCTTCTTTCCATAACGCTTGAGTGAACTGCTCTCGCGGCGGTCATCAATGGCCTCTTAATTGTTGAATCCAATAGTGTCTTCTCAGTCATCACACCTGACCTCTCAGCGAGACCCCGCATGGTCTGGCCCAAGGTCAGCTCTCTCACCTCATTTCCCATCACATCCCCCTTACTCACCCCTCCACAGCTACCCTGGCCTACCCACGGTTCTGCAGACAAGCCAGCCCTGCTGTTTCACGGCCTTTGCATGTACTGGTGCCTTTACCTCTAGAACGTTTCTCTCCCAGATATTTGCATGGCTCTCTCCTTCTCTTTATTCGGATCTTTGCATAAATGTCGCTTTTTAAAAAGGCCCTCCCTGGGGAATCCCACTAACGGGCCAGTGGTTAGGACTCCTCAGCTTTCACTGCTGCGTGTGTGTGTGGCACAGCCAAAAAATAATAAAACTTTAAAAAAAAAGAGCCCCCCCCGCCCCGAACCCTGGTATCTACAGTGGCACCCTCTTCCCTCATCACTTCCAATTCCCTTATCTTTCGATTTTTTTCACAGCACACTTCACTACCTTCCTGTTCCTCGTCTGCCTCTCCCTGAATATAACTCTATGAGGGCAGGGATTATTATTTTTTTTTTTTTGCAGGTGTATTTTCAGCACCCACAGTGGTGCCTGGCACATAGTAGATGTTCTATAAATACTTGGTTGAATGAACAAATTTGAATGTCCCTCATCTGTTAGCTTTTGTGATGCTACACTCGCTGGTCCTCCTATTGCCTCCCTGACCAAACCTTCTTTCATTTGCCCTTGGCCTCCTTCATCCACCTTGGACATTAGAGTTTTGTTCCTGGTCCTCGGTCTCCTCTGCTCTATATCTTGCTCTTAGGCAGTCTCATCCATTTTAGTGACGTTGGCCCTCACTTATGTGGTGATGCCTCCTAGATTTTTATCTCCTGGACCTTTCTACCAAGCGGTAGATCCATATTTCCAGCAGCGTACTGTACATCTCCACCCAGAGATACCTCCAACTTTACACGGTCAAAGGGAGGACTCACTGTCTTCCATCCAGATCATTTATTTCTGTCTCAACTAACGGCACTGCTACCCACTCAGCTGTCTAAGCTAAAGACTTATCTTTCCCTTCCACGTCCGAGTTTTGGTATGTCTGCTTCAGAAGAAATTCATTTCTTCTGCCATGATCGGGGCCAGGCCCTCATCATCTCTTGCCTGGACTATTTTAACAGTGTCCTGTATGGTCTCCCTGGCTTCACCCTCTTCTACCTCCAGTCCAACATATCTTCATAAACTGCTGCCAGAATTCTTTTTCTAAAATGAAAATTCGATCACCATTTCTCTTTCAAGAGTTTCAGCAGATACCCACTGCCTTGGGATGAAAATCTTAACCCCCTGGTATGTCCCACATGATCGGGCCTGGGGAACACTGAATCCGTTCCAAGAGGACGAAGAGCTGTAGCATAGGAGCTGTTGTCTTTCCGGCTGGGTAGCAAGGAGCAGTAAATGTCTCATACCACAGCCAGACTCAGGTGAGGCAGGAACAGTCAAGGGCTTCTCAGTATAAGGTGGTGGTGGGGTGGGATATTTAATCTACGAGCAAATCCAACACTATTCCAACTAGCGAAATATCCTTTCCTCCAAAGATATGGAACTTTTCATGAGGAGGATTAATGACTATCTTTTTGAAGCGTGCTTACTTCATAAGTAATAATGATAATATTTATCATTTACTGTATACGGACACTATTCTAAACACTTCATATGTATTAACTCATTTAGTCATTAGACAACATTAGGTAGATACTATGATTCTCGCCATTTTACAGATGAAGAAATGGAGGCATAGAGAGTTAAGTTAAATCTTCAAAGATCTTACAGATGGAGGTCGGGCTGGGATTCAAATTCAGGTAACTTGACTTCAGTATTTGTAAGGAAGTCAGGTCTCATTGAAAAGGAAATGAAATTGGAACTGGGGAGTCATATTCCCTCCTTCTTTCTCTGGGGCCCTCAGTGACTGGGCTGAAGAGAATGCCATGGGTAACTGAGGCAGGAGCATACAGGAAGAAATTTTCTGGAAAGGAGTTTAGTTTTCTTGAACAATAGTTTGGTGTTTGAACAGAGATATGAAGGAGAGGTATGGGGAAGAAAGGACAGGGGGAGAGATGGCAGGGGGAGGAAGAGAGAGAATATGAGAATCAGAGATGAATGAGAGTCGTCGGTGGCCTCCTTCCCTCTGAAGCACTGAGTATGAAAAAATCCTTGTTTGGCCAAGGACACAACTCAGTTGATTAAAATGTGACCTTTCATTCCTTTGTTCTTGGTTTCTGCTATCCCTCCAGCAAGCCTCAAGCCACTGCATCTTTCAGAGCGTTCTATCAGCTGGAAGTGGATGGACAGAATGGCCCGGAAAAAGGGCTGATTTCACCCCCCTTGAGCATTTTGATGGAGAAAGGGCTGAAGGAGTATCGGCCTTTGAATGAATTAAACGTGGATACAGGAGAGACCAGTGATCAAGGAGGCACCTTAGATGAGCCCAGGTTCCAGAGGCAATAGTAGTAAACTTATTATTGTCCCAGATTCACGTCCAGTACAAAGCAAGGGCCTGTCACAACCAGATGCATGCACTTCAGCCACATCAAAAGACCCATCACTGATTCATCCTCTAGGATGTCTTCCATGATGTGTCTGTCAATGTGTTGCTGTGACCTTCTCTTCCCCTCTCTTTCCTCCTACTCTTGTCACTCCCTTCAGTTCCTTCCCCTTTTGATGGAGGTCTTACAGGTCTCAAGAGACATGGGGTGTATTTTTATTATCATATAAAGCACATTAAATTATGCTTTTCTCCCTAAGCTGTGAACTCCTTCAAGAGCTCACTTTGAATTCTATTCTTGGTATTCCCAGCAAGAAGCACAAGGCACATGGTAGCTGCTTAATAAATGTTTGATGAATACATAAATGAATGAATACCTGGAAAACATTTAATGGTGCTGCAGCTGTTTCTGCTGTCACTCCTCATGCATCTCGGTGGGTTTCTTTCTTTCTTTCTTTCTTTTTTTTTTTTTTGCACTGCCACGCTGTTCCCACTGAAAAGTAAACAACCCCCTTTCCCTTTGGGAGATTCCAAGGGTGTCATTTGTTACATGGTACTCCTTATGGCATGCAAATAATCCTTTATCCATTGTTATTTCTGTCTCCTTATTTAAACATCAACAAAAATATCTGCTTTGTGTTAGAATCCTCCTCTAATGGTGAATCTACACTGAAAAGATTTTAATTCTTAGTAATGATTACAGAAAATTTCATTGAAGGATTTATTTTATGCTGGCTACTGCCCTGGACACCTTCATCACATTTTCTCTTTTAATCCTTAGAGCAATGTCCATTTGAAAAAGCATTACTTTTCATTTTAAAATGAAGATACTGAGGCTTAGAGAGGTTGAGTGACTTGTCCAATCTACCTTAGTGGAGAAGTCAGAATTCAAAACCAGATTCCTCTGAATCCAAAAATCCACACAAGGTGGAGCCATGATGAGATCTGAGTTTCAGAAGGCCCTCTGACTGCTGCATGGAGCATGGCTGAGGGCTACATGTCCAGAGCTGAAGAGGCAAGCATAAGCACACGGCCATGGTCCTGTGAGAGCTGACGGGGCCTTCAGCTGGGGGGATGGTAATGAGGACTGAGAGAAGCAGACAGATTGAAAGCATATTTAAGACATAAAATTTGAGGAATATTCTGATTGAATAGATGTAGGAGGATAGGCGGGGGAAGATTTTTTTGTGATATTCTAGCTCCTGATTGGTTGCCTGGGCATATGAGGGCTTCATTTGCTGTGTAAGAAATATTAGAAAGGGAACAAGGATTGGCGAGATGCTAATATAATTCAGTTGTTGTTGGTGGAGCGGTGTTGAGGGTTATGTACTTGGGGACATTTGTGTATATGAAATTCAGAGGGAATTCCTTGATCTTCTAAATAGTCATTCATGCTATGTAATCATTTGATTTACATTTCTTCTTAGTTACCAAAGTTTTTCACTTAATGGTCAGAGGAATTCAAGGGAGTATCTACTAGTGAATCAGAGCCTCCTGGGGAAATCTTTTCCATATTATCCTGTTAAATGCTTGAGTGAGGTTTTCCCCTTTACTGCATTTTTCCATTGCCTGAAATCGTTCTGCAGCCTTAAATGTATTGAATATTGCTCAATGTCAGGAAACAAAGAGCTGATGGTGCTATCTCTGCTTCTACACTCAGCCTTTCCTGGGTTGTCAGATAAACTATCCAACTCTATGAGTTATGTCCAACTGTCTCTTTGAAAACACTTGTTATAATAATGTCTATTTTTCTTCCACACCATCATCTAATTTAAAAGAATTATTATTTTTCCCTTTAATTAAGCATTTGGCCCTTCAATATAGCCTTGTTTATAATCCTGGGAACAAATGAAAATACCTTGATTAAATAAATCCTAGGAGTCCCAGCTTAGACTGTCTCACCAAGGAGACTGCAAAATGCTCTCAGATAAAAGGGCCTATAGAATGGTAGCAAGTGAAAAAGGCGTCATCTCATTGTACAAAGGAAGGACACGCAAGCCACAGTGGGCTGCCTCCCAATCTCCCCCGCTTAACCTGGGTGTCCAGTATAGCTTGCTTGATGTAGGAGACGGTGCGGTGAATGTTGGCCCCCCAGCATCTGAATACCCTTCATATGTTTGTGAGCCACCTCCCCACACATCAAATTATAAACAGCTGGACCCTACTAGAGAAACTGAAAATATCATGATTATTCCTCAGATCCTTGAAATTACAGTGTAGGCACATGACCCAGATGCTGGCAATGAGAGATAGCCACTCCAGGCTTGCTGCTGGATGCTGGTGGCATGGAGAAGTTGCAACTGCGTGGACTCTGCTCTGGTGAGAGTGGCAGCAGCGACATCCAGTTTCCAGAGACTGCAGAGTGCTGTTCTGGGACCAGAAAGCTGTGTCCACTGTCAGTGGTACATGTCGTGGAACCTGCACCCAGCTCTTGTGGCAGTGGTGTCTTCGTCAGACCAGCTTTGTGTTATGTGACTTTGGGCATTGGCCAAGCTTCCATGCCTAGCTCTCTAGAGATTTTGTAAGCTACTCAATGCATTTTTATTCAATTCATTTTCTGCTCATATTAGTGAGGGGTGTTGTCCGTTGCTTGCAACTGATTGATGGCCTACAAATTCCAGGCTCTATACTAAATTTTAAGGATTCCCAACACTCTGTCCTCCTACAGCTTGTTTCTTGGAATGTCTTTAGAATGAATTTCACTTTGCCTTGTATTATAGTTACATTTTTTAAATCAGATTTTTGAGATCAGAGACTGTATCTTATTCATCTTTGTATCCTTTTTCTAATGCTGCATCCCCAATGCTTTGCAAATAGTGAAGACTATTTATAAAGTTGACTCCAGCAGCCTGTAAATAAGCCGTACATTCATAGCTGCAAGAAAATAAGATGGGCTAAGCCCACTTGTAAGAGTGGACTGTGGAACCCTGAGGAACACCGGGGGGAAGAGTTAAAGGATGTATTCTTGTGGTCAAGACTCAATGAGATGCTCCATATAAGGCTTGGCCTGTTAACAGGTCCAGCCCACTGGTCAGTAAGAGCCAGAGTGATGACAGTAATCCCTCTTCTGAGAATCTCCCATCAGAGTCGATTCACTGAGCAATAATTGTCTGCGTCTCAAACCCACTGGATCTTCTGGTGAGTTACAGACCTAATGCTATTCCCCTTTTCAGCAGAGTGGAGGGAAGTTTCTTTCCCTGTTAAAGAAAAAAAAAGTAGTCCCTAGAATCAGCAGCATGTGCTCTAGATTGTAGTCTTTATTTCTCAGTATATCACTTTCCTTTTATGGGTATGAAGGAAAACCCTATATGAAGTTTGCATCCATTTCCTATACACACACGACTACCAGCCTAATTTTTTTATTATGCTTATTGGACATATGTATAAGATGGTACCTGAGGTCACATTTCCCTGCTGTTTGGCCTGAGTCTAGTGAGCAAACCTTTACTATGTTGTACCCATCAAGCCTGAAATTGACCTAGCTCATCTTGGCATGAACGTGAATAGAACTCCTTTCCCTTTTACTCCATATCTGTAAACCTAATTATTGGTATGGTCATGTATTTGCTTTGCAGGTTCAGTTACGGTCTTAATCCCTCCCCTACACTGTGGTCTTAAAAAGCGGCATGTGAATTCCATTCCTACCCTTCCTCTCACCTGTATATTATGACTTAGTAAAGGGCATATATAATATGCTATCCTTATACTCTAAAATGGATGCCATTTCTTTTAGTGGAGAGAGGTCCTTCAAAGGATTCTCAGAGTAGAGTAACTTCTAGGCCACATATTCATATTTTTCTTAAAAAACTAAAAAAAAAAATTCTAGCTCCCTGCCCCCCACCATAGCCCTATTGTTAAGTGTGAATTTGCCTTTATCTATCTAGGGTCATCAATACAGGGCATAAGAGTATAGTATAGTGTAGTAATTAAAAACATAGCCTCTGATATCTGACTACTTGGGATCAAATCCCAGCTCTTCTATTTAATGGTTTTGGACTGTTAAAATAACCATACCTTGATTTTTCATCTGTAAAGTTTCATAACCTATCTCAGTGTTAAGAGGGACAAGTTAATATTTACATGTAGAGGGCTTCCCTGGTGGTGCAGTTGTTGAGCGTCTGCCTGCCAATGCAGGGGACGTGGGTTCGTGCCCCTGTCCGGGAAGATCCCACATGCCTCGTAGCGGCTGGGCCTGTGAGCCATGGCCGCTGAGCCTGCGCGTCCGGAGCCTCTGCTCCGCAACAGGAGAGGCCACAACAGTGAGAGGCCCGCGTACAACAACAACAACAAAATTTACGTGTAGAGACTTAGAGCAGCGTTCTTGATAAGACCTCAATAAGTGTTAGCTATTATTATCTTTTTTTTATTTATCTCGTTTGAAACTACAGAGACAAAGCCATTCCTTAAATGGTCTTCTAAAACTACAAACACTGGAATTCAAAAAGAATTAAAACAGGACTTCCCTGGTGGTGCAGTGGTTAAGAATCCACCTGCCAATGCAGGGGACACAGGTTCCATGTCTGGTCCAGGAAGATCCCACATGCCACGGAGCAACTAAGCCCATGCACCACAACTAGTGAGCCTGTGCTCTAGAGCCCGTGCGCCACAACTACTGAAGTCCATGTGCCTAGAGCCCATGCTCCACAACAAAAGAAGCCACCGCAATGAGAAGCCTGCGCACCACAATGAAGAGTGGCCCCCACTTGCTGCAACTAGAGAAAGCCCGCACGCAGAAACAAAGACCTAATGCAGCAAAAAATAATAATAATTTAATAATAAAATTTAATAATAAAATTTTAAAAAATAGTAAATTACTAGATTGCAAGATTCAAGACAGAGCATCAAGTACCCTGATATTAGTTTACATTGCATTTACAAAATTTTAAATACTCCATATATTTTAAATAAACTAAGCAACTACTTTAAAAAAAAAAGAATCAAAATACTAACATTGAAGCATTAAGGGTCTTAGCATATGTAATGGATCTAGAAGTTAAGCAATAAATTAATTTTTGAAACACGGAAAATGCATCAATTATTATTAATTACCTCCTGTGCCACTGAAACATTATTTCATAGATTAACAGATTTTTGTCAACCTAGGTACTAGTTTTTGATAGATCATAAATATATAAGTCAAAAGAGAATCATGGCATTTTATACATTTTAGACTTGGAAGGGGTCTTAGATATTAGATGTTCTCATTTTCTACCTGGTAAGGGAACCCCATTGCCCAAGGTCTCACAATACTCAGGGCTTTCAAGCCCAGTAAGGCCCATATTTTGAGTAAGTAGCAGGACTAACTGGAAGAGAGTTTGTGCTTCCTCCAACTGTAAGATTCTATTCGTTTAAAAAATTCATACAAGTACAAAAATGCAGTCTACAAGGAAGCAGTATGTAGAAATAGACAAGGTTAGGCTGTTATTCAAAATAATTCTTACAAAGTAAAATTCATATATAAGAGAATAACTTAGTTCATGTTACTGAATTTATAGGTAACTAACATTTTAATCTTGTCATTCAGGTTTCAGGTCAAGTGTCACCCCTCAGAGAGGGTTCCTAACCTTCCTAGCTAAGGGGCCCCCTCCCCGACCCCCTCTCTCCCTTATCCTTCTTTATTTTCTTCGTAGTTTATATCAGAAATTATATTACTCACTTAATTTTTTATAATCTCACTGTCTCACACTAGAATGTAAATTTCGTGAGGGTATATGATAACTTGTTTAATATCGTATCTGTCTGTACTAGAACCATGCCTAGCACACAGGTTAGTAAAAACACATTTGTTTGATTGAATGAATAACTGAAGGCCTTGATAAGAAAGTGTGATTTTATTCTGAGTGCATAAGAAGGGCAGTTAAAGAATTTGGTGCAGCAGGGTAACATGACCAGAGTTACATGTTAGCAAGACACTTTGGCAGCATTGCGTGCTTATCGTTAGCAACCAGGAAATTACATTTACTTTTGGACTTAAATTGAGAGTACTAGCAAATGTCATTTGGAGCAAAGAAAGGCATGCAAATTGAAGAAATTAGAGATTAGAAGAATAAGAGGAAAAATGAAAAGGAGGAGGAGAAGCAGAAGAAGAAAGAAAAGGAAACATAAAAAGAAAAGGCTTGTGAAAACAAAGCCGGGGAAAATTAACTCCAGACCACCAAACAGTACGGTGCAGTGAAAGGGAGAGCTTAGCAAGGCAGCGAAGCGTAAATGGACAAAGAATTCTCCCTGGCAAGGGCTTTGGGTTATGAAATTTCTACCTCTAGAGATTAATTTGAGCCTTTACAATGTTATTTTCAGAGCTGCTCTACCATCTTTTCACCTAAACTGTTCATGAAATTTTGTGCTGATACATGGACTCAATGCTCCAGGAAGTTACTGGTATCTTGGGAACTCTATTTAGCCCTTGTGGGTCATATATAAGCACCAAGCAAGCTGCTCGTGGGATTAGGGCTTGGGGGCCGCTGCTGCTCGAGATGATTTTCTGTGTATTTTAATATAATAGTGGTGGCTGCTAAGAAAAACGGGGCCCCTTAGAATGCTGGATTCAATTTGGAAATCTCAGGCAGTGAAAAGAAGAGGCCACATAATTAACTCTGAGTGAATGGAAGGAGAACAGTGTCACGAATCACACCGAACAGTGGATCATCTTAAAACTGCATATAAAACTGGGCTTTAGAATGCACTGTATGACTTCTTTAGTGGAGGATTTAAGTCTTATTTGCTCAAGCTAGTAGTAAAATTAGTTTGTATTCCATCTGCATTTGAAGGATGTTTGGTAGCAAGTGGATCGGCTGAAAGAAGAGAAGGAGAAAGGAAAGTATTGGAGGAAAGAAGTGGCCTGGAAGCATGCTGGCTGGCTGGGAAATTCAGGCTACGCTAAAAATTTGCCACATGGACCTGCACGGTGCAAAACCCTTAGGTGCACAGTGAAGAATGGACTGTATAACCACCTGATGTGTTAAAAACACAGGGCCTGATAAAATCAGCATGCCATACATATTTGTTAAATGAATGAAGCATTTTCTCTGATTTTGGGGTAATGACTTCTTATTTCCTAGGAAATCTGCAAAAGTTTATTCAATGCTGTTTAATTTTTATTAGGTGCTGCCCTGAAGGCACAGATTCTCTTCCCTTTTTTTCTCATCAGACTGACTCCGGAATAGTTTTTCAAAGGTTTTTAGGCCTTGGATGTAAAACCAGATGCTGCAACCAGAGTTTAACACACTAGCTTGAACTTTGGTGTTTTTGAAAAGCATTGTGTGATTGGCTTTTAAGTATATGTTTTTAAAAGACTGGAGAATTAGTTACTTTAGTCTGAAGTCTCCAAGTCTTGAATGTCTGGCCACTTTTGATGCCTGTCAACATGTGCGTACCTGGTTACCACTGATGAAACTAGGATACTGATCTCTGCATGCTCTGCTGCTTCCTCGGGTCAGGACTACTCTCAGCTGGCCTAGCAGAGGTGGGTGCTACAGCCCATTCTCAGGACAGCCTGTGGCAGCAGGACACTCAGCCAGTCCACGCTGCTGCCCTTGTATCAGTTGGGACCCACGGACTAAGACATCCAGAGCTCAGAGTATCTGTGGCCATCAGAAAAATGCCCACCAGCAGGTTGCTCCGTGAGAAAGTTGAAGCCTTAATCTGTTCATTGACAGGGATCCTCCGTTCTCTTTTCCACTGGATCTCAGCAGGACCAGGACATTAAAGCTTACTTGGGATTGTATCCAGATGGTGTGGATCTATAAGTTCATGTAAATAGACTGATTTCAGAAAGAATCTGTTTTGCATCCCCCTCATCAGAATACATAGCCATCTGTTCTAAGATACTATGTCTCTACTATTGCACATACACCTATACTTAGGTGTAAAAGTATACAAACCCTGTGCGTCATGGCAGTAGAGCATCACACAAACAAAGTCAAAGCACACGGCAAGCAATTCTGACCACACACTGCCCACACTGTAGACCCTGGGGATGTCTACATTATTTCTAAAGTTGTGATCTAGCAGCCATGTTGATAGACATTTTTTTTTTTTTTTCCAGTACGCGGGCCTCTCATTGTTGTGGCCTCTCTCATTGTGGGGCACAGGCTCAGCGGCCATGGCTCACGGGCCCAGCCACTCCGCGGTATGTGGGATCCTCTCGGACCGGGGCACGAACCCGTGTCCCCTGGATCGGCAGGGGGGGGGGGGGGCCCCCCCCCACCCGCCAAGGCCCGCGACA
>NW_006786333.1:2022302-2034374 GCF_000442215.2 Lipotes vexillifer
TTTTTTTTTTTTTTCCAGTACGCGGGCCTCTCATTGTTGTGGCCTCTCTCATTGTGGGGCACAGGCTCAGCGGCCATGGCTCACGGGCCCAGCCACTCCGCGGTATGTGGGATCCTCTCGGACCGGGGCACGAACCCGTGTCCCCTGGATCGGCAGGCGGACTCTCAACCACTGCACCACCAGGGAAGCCCTGATAGACATTTTAAAGAACTCAATTTAGAACCCTTATTGTTAGAGATTATTCTCCTTCATTACTTCCAAATTGCTAACATAGTACAGAAAGCAAGCCAAGGTCCAGGCTGCTCTGTGACATTTGTTAATGTTCTTTTATGTCAAGAAATAGAGTGAGGGCAGGCATCACTGCACCCACTCTTGAAAGATTAAGAAACTAAGGCTCGAATGACTTGTAGTTGATCTAAACTCAAATTATAAGTGGTAAAGCTTAGTGTTTAGGCTTGAAAAAATAACATGCCATAGCGTTCCTTATTTATAACCTACATTTTTCCAAAAAGGATTTAAGGAGGTGGGGTAATGTTATTTCTTTAATCTGGTTACCCTGAGGAACACATTCAATAGCTTACAGATAGCTTTATAGATAAGGTATCATTCAACTGGAAGAAAAAATTGAAAGCCCTCATGAAGGGTTTTTAAGAATATAATGAACCCAAGGATATAGACAAAAGGAGTTGAAGCACAATAAAATTAGACTAGGTATTGTTAAACACCAAGGGCTTTAAAACTCTAAAATGGGTTAACAAGGTTACTTTCTCTAGGATTTAAAAAAAATAAGATAGAGTCTCATCCCTGGGCGGTGGTTGAAGCACAGCATACTAAGAACAGACCATGTGGTCGGCCTCCTTACGTGTGCCTTTGAGCCTTATAATCTCTAAACACTTAGACTCCGTTATCACTTCTGCTTATTTACTTCAAAATAACAACTGACACTTTGCAATTTACAAAGTGCTTTCACACATAGCCTCTCATTTAATTCTCACAACAACCTCCTAATATGTTATGCACATTTTTCAGAAGTAAATAACAAAACTGAAATTTGAACCAAGTTCTTCTTAATCTAAATGTGATGCTCTTTTCCAAACATTCCATCTACCTCCCACTTGCACGTGGTCAAGCTGTAGCTGGAGAACTGGTGAATTCACTGTCTTCTGCTTCAAACCTGCTTCTTCTCCTACAGTCCTGGTCTTGGGACATGGAACCATTTTCTACCCAGTTGCCTGAGTCAGAGACCTAGGAGTCGAACTAGACTATTCTTTCTCTCTCCCACTTCTGCTTAATCTGATCAAGTCGTGTCCATGTTTAGCTCCTGAATATATCTCAGAATGTTACCTTCTCTCCACCCCACCACTACCTCGTTAGTTTTAAGGCCTCACCACCCTTTACCTGAATTACAAAAAGAATTTTCCTCCTAGATTTTCTCCTTTCACCATTGCCTCCTGAAGTCCAACCTGGGACCAGAGTGAAGAGCTTATAGGTAGGAGCGTAAAATGGGGAGATTCTCATGGAAATCCCTGGTCTAGAGCCCTTCAACACTCCCTCTCTCCCAGTGCAGTGCTTCCTAGATTTCAACATTTTTATAGTCCTTTCGTTTTGTTGCCATGGTCCTACACCATTGAAAGTGATATTCGGTGTACTGTTGAAAAGAATACATTGATACCCATAATATTCAATACTGGAGAATCCATGTGACCAAACCTTATCACGTGCTCTTTGCAACCTTCCAAAGAGCTGTGAAAGACGTTTCAGTTGTTAAAGGTCTGAAATGCTCCTGTCAGAACACTGGGCCTGAAATTTATGGGTCCAAGTAGAAACAATCACCAGAGCAATAACCATTTTTTGTCTATCCAAGGCATAAATATTCATGAAATCATGAGTTTGATGTGCTAGCTATGCTTTCCTGCAATATATATTAAAAAGCACACTTTATTAAACTTTTTTTTAATGTTTGTGTATTACCTAAAATTATCTCCTTATATCAGTGATAAATGTAGTATACTTTTGGAAACTTCTCAGTGGGAAATAAAAGACTCTTTATGATTTGGCCTCTATTTCACTCTGCAACCTCATCTGTAGGGCGATTGTAGGGTGGCCATATAATTTATCAAACAAACCAGCATACTTTTGAGTGTAAAGAGATATCCACACTTAATTTAGTTGGAACATCAGGTATAAAACAGTACCATCCCAGGGAAATCTGGGCTTATAGCCACCCTAATTCATCTGCTCACTCCCTAATTTCTATTTTATGCACTTGAGTGAAACTCAAGTATTTTCAGGTTCTTCTAACCACCATATGATTTCAATCCTCTGAGTTTTTGTAAATTCTCTTCCTTTAGCCTGGAAACCCTTTCTTACTTTTCTTCTGATACCTAACTAACTCCTAGGCATCAGCTTCTCCAGGAAGTCTTTCCAGATTCCAGACTGGACCAAATGACTGTATCTGGTATTTCCTGAGAACATACCTTTATCTCATTTGTACATTAAGGCAATCTCTAGAGCAGGTGCCATGGCTTACTGATTTTGTTCCCTGCAGCACATACATACATATTCAAGGCACATATATAACTCACTATTGACAATCCAGTGCAGAGACCCCGGCTGTCCTCCTGTAGATAACACTGAAGTTAACACTACCTGATGATGCTACCACTATCTCAAAGTATTGCTCTGGAAACAGGTGCTTTTCTCCACTCTCTTTTCTATATTTACCTTCACCTTTGGTGCAGAAGCAGAATATCATGATGCTTAAGACATGGCTTAGGGGTTGGACAGAACTGGTTTAGAATTCTTGCTTTGTACTTACTAGTTTTGTGACCATAGGCAAGTAATTCAACTTTCCTAGACATCAGTTTTCTTGCCTGTAAAATCCGGATGGAAATAAAACCCACCTCATGGGAATGTTATAGTGATTAAGTGCTATGATACATCTAAAAGGATGACTACAGCACCTGGCATGCAGTATGTGCTTAATAAATGTTTCAGAAAAGATCCATGGGTGGATGTAATGAGACTGTAAAGAAATTAATATCTTTCTTCTGCTGACTCATTAAGGAACCTTGGATTTTCAAGGCTGATTTGTTTGAAGCAAAGTTCAGGCATAAGGTACCATCCATAGGCTCTGAAGAAGTCTAGAATGAATACAGAGAATTAAGCCCTTACTTTGGGGAGCATGTGTTTCCTCTCATATAAAAATAAATCTTTTAAAAAATTAATGATTTTCTCTCACAATATAGCACTGAGATCATCAGCTGCTCCAGGTCTATTAGGAGGTCCTGGTGCCACACCTTCTGTGTACCCAAAAAAGTAGGTTGATAAGTCCCTAATACCTTCTCCTCCAGCCCATGAACAACTTGGTTAATCGATCATGCAATAATTAATTAATTGGTTAACCAGAGAGTTATGGCATGCCTATGACGTGGCGGGTGCTTTTCTAGGCTACTATTATGTGTTAGGCATTGTAATATGTACTAGGGATAAAATGATGATAATGTAAGTATGTGGTCTTAGGAGCTCAAGTGAGTCAAACAAAGCTTTAATTACATAAGCTTCCCACATGTGGCAGTCAGGTCCCTGACAAAGCCATGCCCAGGTGCTGAGGGAGCGTGGAGGAATGGTACCTAATCTCCACAGGAGTGGGGATGGTGTGTCAAGAATGGCTTCTGTTCTGTTTCACGAAATTTTTCTTCAGTGGGGATTACTTGATATGGATGATCTAATCATCCAATAATGAATTGCACAGGGCAAAAGCAAGGGCCTTTTTCAGTGAGTCCTCTGACCCTCCCCATTGTAATGAGGCTGTCAGGGAGTTCGGCAATTCCCATGCACGCCTTTAGGGATTCAGCAACACTCCCTGCCCCCAATCCCCAGTCCTCAATGCTGGAAATGGAGAGAATTGGGTACAGCAGGCAGGGAGATAGTTTAGGCGACTTCTGCAATGGTAGATAAAAACACAGGTAGGAACCAGTGGAGTGGAAGAAATCCGAGCTTAAGCGGCAACAGGAGGGAGAGAGAGACAAGTTCTGATGACACCACAGTTTCAGCCTGGGTGACCTGATGATGGTGAATAGTATTACAAGTTAGGGCGTCATAGGATGAAGAGGAGAAAGCTATAATGGGAGCTACATCCTATTTTTTAAAGGGTATAATTTTTAACAAGATCTAATCTTTCCGACTATAAATGGCAATTGCCTTCTGCCCAGTGTTTTCGCATTTTCTTCAGGCTCCAAACAAAATGAACACTGTCACACGTGTCCTGGTACTACCTAAACACACTTGGAACAGAGTACATTTGAACGATTAGAGAGACAGTACAATTCCAGTCTGTGCACAGCTCTGGTCAAGCTCTGTCAGTTGTTAGCCAATGATTTCCAATAATTAATCAGCCATTTTTTGTATCTCTATAGACATGTGTTTAAAAAAAATGACAGAGATGAAAACTGGTGGCTGCTCACCAATACTTGGCTGCCATCCTGGACCAGCTTGGTGGGCTGTACATCCTTGAAATGTTCCTTTAACAATCCCAGTGTTGGCTACTTAAAATCAGCCTTGTCACATTGGCATACAGTGCAAAGATCATGTCTGATTAAACTGTTCTAGTTTGGAGTAATTAGTAAAATGTCTGAACTGTGGGCTCTTCTAAAACAATTACGAATATCACAATCCTCGCTCTGTGTTGTGTCAGAAATTATGCCAATCGAGGTGTTGCTAGACAGCTGTCCTGCCCTAACAGAGAAATAAAAAAAAATATTTTATAGCTATTAAATCAAAGTTTCAGCATAAGCATTTAGATGATCACAAAGTTAGTATGAAAATGGGTGCTTCTAGGGTGGTTAAAGGTTTTGTTCTATGACATAGCCAAACATCCTCTTTGAAAACTCCCTTATACATTTCACTGTTCTGAAATGTTCTGTTCATCTCTATTAGTACAAAATTAAATTGTAGGCCATTTCTCAACTTAATTTAGATCTAATCTAGGTCTAAGAGATATAGCCTAGTTCCTGACCTCATGGAACTTTCATTTATTTTGGTGAGTGGGATGATGAGATAGGATATTTATTCTAACAACACATTTTTATGTCACTAAGTGCCATAAACACACTAAATAGGGAGTTAGAATAAAGAATTCCTAAGGGAATGGGGGCTACCTTAGTTAGAGTATTAGGGAAAAGGTCTCTGAGGTGATCTGGTCTAAAATCTGAAGGATGACAGAAAGACAGTCAAACTAATTTGTGGGAGGAAAAGGACACCAAGGCAGAGGAGAGAACATATGTAAAGACCTTGAGACATGATAGAAAATGACGTGTTTGAGGAACAGAAAGCAGGCCTGCTGTGGCTAGAATATATTAGGTGGGAGAGAAGGAAGAGAGGGGTCAGCTGGAGATTCAGTGCTCCCTGATACCTTTACAATGGAAAGACAGTGGTGGGTGGTGTGATTTAATGTGAGTGTGGAGATCACTCTAGTGGCAGTGTGGAGCATGGTATTCGGGAGACCAAAAGGAAACAGGAAAAAAGGAGGTAATGCATTAGTCTAAGCAAGAGCTAACTGAAGCTTTGGAAGTTGGAGGTTGAGACAAGTGGTTAGGCTGGGATAAATGTTGACAGTCAGGTCTACAATACTTGCTGAAGGACTGAATGAAGGTTATATTTACGAAAAGAAAAAATATAGATGGCAACTTTAGAGTTTTAGTTTGAACAGCTTCCTGGGTGGTGGTGCTGTTTACTGAGATAGGGACCATTGGGGAAAGAGCAGGTTTGGGGGAAAAAAACAAGAGCTAAGTTTAAGACATTAAATTTGAGGTAGCTTTTCAGACATCCGAATAGACATATCTCATAGGTAGTCATAAATATGTGTCTGTAGTTCATGCCAAGGTCAGGACTAGAGATACAGATTTGGAGATCATGAGGATAATGAAATGGTGGAGGGTTAATAGACTGAACATTCTTCTAGGGTCAAAGGGGAGGTGGATTGGGCGGACTGGAATAAGAGAGCTGGAGTGGTAGAAGGAGGAGTGTTCAGAAGGTAAGATGAATTGGGAGTTTGTGTGTGTTACTGGCGAAAATGATGCCTAAGTTAGGAGCACAGGAAGGAGGGACAGAAGTGGAGGGCGGAGGATAATATGTCAGGGAATGGTGGTTGGTCCTCCCCTGGGACGGGAAGTCACTTAGAATGACTGCAAGAACAGAGATGGAGATGAAGACAGAGGCTCAGATGCTATAGCGGCCATGACTGAGGGGAAGGGACCTCAGTGTTGGTGGATGGAAGCAATCAGGAAGGATGGCGAGGACCAAATTTTGATGACTTGCACTTTAAAGGTTCTGGGAGGAAGGAGAATAACAGCTTTGGGAGCACATAGTGGAGCAAGCAGGACATACTCTACCCCTATGTCTGAGATACAGGCCTAGGAGAGATGGGGGTGGGGAAACCATCTTCAGGAAAGTGCCAGGAAAGCAGTATCTTCAAGGGAAATCTTAGTTCCATTTAGAGCATCAGAATCCTCTTGGAGTCTTGTTAAAACACAGATTTCTGGGCCATATCTCCAGAGTTTCCAGTTCTATAAGTCTCGGTTAGGGCCTGAGAATTTGCATTTTTAATAAGTTTCCAGGTGATGCTGGTGCTGCTGGTCTACAGACCACACTCTGAGATCCACCGACTTAGAGCCAGAAGGTGAAGTCAAGTTTCAGAGAAGAGGTTGGGGAGATTGTTGATGACAGACTGAACACCAGAGGGTAACTGGGAAGTTTTGGAAGAACAGAAGAAGTGTGATAATAAATGAAAACGATCGGCTTGGCTATCTGCGGGTCCTGGAGAAACCAGAGATGTGAGCTCTCCTGGGATCAGCCCTCGTTGTCTATGGAAGGAAGGTAATCAGGGAAAGCGTCATGGTCCAGGTTACTTCTATCGTTTAGAATGATGTGTAGACCTGGAGGATGGCCAGGGGCCTCCTCAGGGGCAGCTCAACATCCAGGACAGCTCTGTGAGTGTGGAGCCAGTGAAGGGGCATCTTACTAGGAATGGGGGAAAATGTGACCTCCAGGCCACTGCTCTCTCCCCTGCAGAGAGGGGATGACTCAGCAGGGGGACAAGGCTGGTTGAGGAGCACCAGGTGGCTGAGGTCATGTGGCTCCAGCTATTGGGTCAGCTGGAACTAGCGGTTAGTTAAAGACAAGTTAGCTTAAAAGATATTGAGCACCTGTTTTGCTCACCACAGTGAACACTGGTGGGCACCATTGTGGCAGGACAGGTTTTGCCCAGTAGGATTTCAAAATTCTGGAGGTGCAGGAAGGAGAGGAAGTTGTTTATCCAGGACTCTTTCTCTTGCCAGTCCCTGGGTATGGCTGTTTCCAAGCACAGCTGGATCCAGGGGCTCAAGCCCTGTCATCTTGGAAACCACCCCCTGCCACTCTCTCCTTCCCTCTCCAATGTTTCAACTCTGTTGGCTTCATTTACCGAATTGCTCTCTTTCTGGTGGCCATCAGCAACCCAAGCTTACACCTTCCCACTCAGAAAACCCAGCGGAAGGAAACCTTCTCCTTCCTAATAGTCCCTCATAAATTGAGGTGACTTACCAATCCTTGTACTGATCACTGTGGCCAGTGAGACAGAAGCTCTGATCTGACCTTATGTCTTGTGCTCACCGCTGGAAAAGGAGGGGATGAACGGGGGGTTCTGTGTCACCTCCTTCTCAGCCACACGTGCTGAAAGGGAAGAAATTGATTTCCTAAAAGAAAATTAAGATATGTTAGGATATACACTATCATATATAAAATAGATAAACAGCAAGGATCTACTGTATAGTACAGGGAACTATATTCAATACCTTGTAATAAACTATAGTGGAAAATAATTGAAAAAAGAATATAGATATATACATATATCTGTGCATAACCGAATTACATTGCTGTACACCTGAAACTAACACAATGCTGTAAATCAACTATACTTCTATCAACCAAAAGATATGTTCATATAAAAATGATAGTAATCATGTTTATTGAATGCCTACTCTTTGTAAGGTATGATGCTGAGAATGCATTCTTTCATTTGATTTTCACCAAGCCTGGTGATTTGTGATTTGTGAAATAAATAACAAAAAATTTTTTTTTTCAAAAAAAATTTATTTTTGAAAAAAAGAACAAATTCATGTTACTTTTCCATGTTACTGAAGCGCTGAGAGGTGAAGTCGGTCTATAGGTTTCTGTGGCTTGTGTGTGGTGGGGCGGGACCTGGAATGAGTACTGGGTGGGGAGTAAGGACCAAAGACTGTGTGTGTGTGTGTGTGTGTGGACGGGGTTCTGATTGAGGAGCCTGGAGAGAGCCACCCGGCGATGGATGGAAGGAATGGGGCCCACACGTGAGGCAGGATGGTGACAGGTGGCCATGGGGTGGGGGGGCGCATTCTCAGTGCAGGGGTGAGCAGCACAGTGACGCAGCCGTGCCAGAGAGCAAGGCATGCCAGGATGGGAAGAAGCTGAACGCAGAAAACGTCAAATAAGTGACGATGGACTTAATGAGGCTTTCCTGAACTCAGCTGTTCCTGTCATGATCACTTACTCCCCCTGCAAACACTTTAGAGCTGAGGTGGCACGAACGTTGAAGGAGAGAGAATTGGAGTCACATGGATTATTGGTACCTCATTGACATGTTTGTGCAAATATTCATACATTTCCCATCTGCTTTTCAGTTTCGCATCATGAATCTGGAGTGTTTAGTTGCAGATCCACCCCCTTTGGCCCATAGGCAGAGTGGCGCTTAATTAGAATGAACCTGGGTAGAAAACATGTGAGTATGACTCCAACTTCAGCCCTAAGAGAATGATCATTTTGTTACCTCATACAACACGTTAAGTAAGATTGTGGGAATGATGAATTTACAAGGTATTTTCAGTGATTGTGAAGCTCACAAAACGATGCGCTGTTTCTTTTGCGGGTGTCCTGATGGAAAGCTCTTTGGTGAGAGAATCACCAGGATCACAGTGTGCCAGGTGCGATTAGGTCAACGTGATGGATTTCTAGCTGCCCTTGAGAGCCACCCCTTCCCTCTTCCGTGTAGATTTCCCTCTCTTTATTTGCCTTCAATTGATCATAACAGCTGCAATAAAACCCACTTCAGCTTAATAAAAATGAATCAGAGAGGCTCATTCTATATATTCCAGCCTCACTCACCCAGTACTGATTATTGATCTGAAACATGCTATGCCTTAGCCTGGTAATGTTTAGCTTTATTTTCCCATTCAAGTTTCAGTAACAGCCACCATCGCTGCAATGGAATTGCCCTAACAGAAACATATTATAGCGGACAGGTCAGAAAATCTATCTTGGGTCAACGGTTCATCATAATGAAAATTGCAGATGCCCAAGCTTGTTCACTGAGCAGTTAGCGGTTAGCAGATAGAGCAACGCTTTCACCCCCGATACATCATGTGCATAGGACTTGCTGACTCTCGTCAATAAACTCAATTTATTGTTTATTGAATTGTTCTCAATTTCTTCAGAACAGCTGATAATTATGGCATTAAAAAATTGATTTTGCATAACCAATAACCACATAACCAAAGCCGATTTGGCTGTCATTGCTGTGAAAGGGAAAATGACAGTGGTTTGCCACTGAATGTCCCCTGAAGAACTGTTAAGGCAGGTGAAACCCAAAAGCATCTAAGTCTTTCCAGATGAGCCGTTTTGCCAGCTCCTGATTGTGAACTGAGAAATAGATATCTTGGAAATGACAGCAAAATGATACCAAGGCCATGGCTACCTTTACTTTCATTTTGTGATTTCCATCCTCTTCAAACCACAAAGCATACAGGTTGATGAGGTCATTTTGCCAAGGGTGAGAACCACAGAGCAGTTCCAAGATGGGAACATCAAGCTGTGTGTTCTGCCTCTTACTTTATTGTGAACAATAAACCCTGTAATATTCCATTCTATTCAGTAGAGGTTTATTGAGGGTCCACATGTCTCAAGTTCTCTGCTAGAGGCACAGGTTCGTGTGATTTGTGTGCACCTTGTTTCTGTTCATGTTTGAAAGTGCCACGGGGATGTTTCCTGGGGTAGGCACTTCACTGTCAGCCAGAATTTCTGCTCAACTCCATGGCTGTCATGGCGTGCTATTGTGTCATCTACGTTCTCACACAAAGCACACAGTGAGGGGAGCAACTTAACGGTTGAAATTCCAGGTGCCATAACCTGCAAGTGGGGGAGGTGTGATGGGGCTCCATGGAGGTGGCTGGACAGACTCAGTACATATATTAGGAAGTAAGATCTGACCTGGTAATCCCATGCAAATGCATGATAATTGAAGAACCCAGAACTTACAGACATTTTACAAAAAGAAGAGAATTGTTTATAGTCACCTAGAAATAACCAGTCATTATTTTTGCTACTTTAATAGTTACTCTGTATGCACACACAGAGGCAATACACTCATACTTACAGAAATGCAGATATACCTATTTTACAGCCTGTTTTTTTCCCAATAAAAAGATACTGTGAATATATATTCATTTATTTTGCATGTATTTACTAAGCATCTGTTATGTGCCAGGCACTGTTCCTGGCATGGAGATTTGTGAAGAAAAGAGAAAATTCCAGACTTAGCGGAGGACTCGTTCTAGTAGGGGTATGAAGAGAACAGAAAATAAAGACATAAGAAATTATGATGACCACATAGCAGGCTGATGTGATAGATGGAGCTTGGGGGATGCTTTGGTTTGGTTAGGCAGAGGGGGCCTCCTTCAGAAAATGACATTAAGCAGTGAATCAAATGACAAAAGGGGCTGGGCACGGGAAGATTTAAGAAAGAGCATAGAGAGGCCAGCTTAAAGCCAAGGGCTTAAAGAGGCACCCAGCTTGGCCAGCTGTGGGAACAAAGAGAAGGTCCTTGCAGCTGGGGTCGATGAGGGTGGGAAGACAAGTAAGAGATGGGGGTAGAGAGGGAGGCAGGGACCAGCTCTTTTCTATGCAGTTATTTCTCTGTGTGATCAAAGCCATTGGAGGATTTTAGCAGGAGAGCTACATAAATGGATTTGTATTAAACACACACACACTCACACCCCGCCACCCAAAAACCCTCTAGCAGCTGAGTGAGAGTGGATTGCAGAGTGGGGATGGGAAGACTGTAACTAGGGATGCCATTTAGCAGAGGTCATTAAAGTGGTTCTGGAGAGTGATGATAATGCTTTGAATCAGGGTGTTCAAGCCATTACCCTACAGGAAGCTTATTCATATCATCTAGTGGAATTAACTTATGCCAAACATAAGTAACATATGGGCAGAATCCCCCCACTAGGCTCTTGGGGAAAAGAAAACACATGTGAACCTCTGGATATTTTATTCAGGAACAAGAAAACTCTTTATCCTTGAGTGCCACTAGCAGGGTCGACATAGAAAGAGAGAGGGAGAGATGAGAAAGACCATGTGAGCAGAAAACAAGGAAGAGAAAGAAAGGAAAACACCAAGGGGAGAAATTAGAAAAATAGACATCAAGCAGTTGTGAGTGGTAAGGCCATAAAAAATTTCTGCTCACTGGACCTGCAGCAAAAATCATCTACCTCCTCCAACATGTGTCATTAGTAAACTTAGCTAATTGTTAGGAATTTGCAAAGAATGATGGAATCCAGTGTTTTATTCACAGCTATAAGTGTTCTGTTGTCTGAACTGTGGTGGAATATTATTAAAATATGAAAATAAGCAGCAGAGGGTCTCAGGCAGAAGCAGATATATAGAGTAACAAGATGACATCTCAGAATCTCAAAATCATTCTCCTGATAATTATACACAAAGAGCTCGATCTAGGCTCTCTTTCATGCACTTAAATCCCAACTGAAGCCAATTATAAGTAGAGAACCTGACTTTCATACTTTATTATCACATCCTTTCTTCTCATCAGTCCCTTTATCTCTTCTCATGTGTTGTTGGCTAGTATCCTTCTCCAGGGTGGATGGAGAGGAGAGAGAGGGAGAGAGAGAGAGAGAGGGAGAGAGGGAGAGGGGGGGGGAGAGAGAGAGAGAGAAAGAGAGAGAGAGAGAGAGAGAGAGAGAGAGAGAGGGTGGGGGAGAGGGA
>NW_006786333.1:2039020-2055634 GCF_000442215.2 Lipotes vexillifer
GAAAGATCTATACTCACAGAATAATTGCTTAATGCAAAGAACAGCAGGAGTTGTAGAAAGAGCAGGCATTTGAGTGCTGGGGTGATAATGATTGGAATGCTGAGCTTATCTGTCCTGGGACCTTGTCAGTTTATGTAACCTCTTTTGGAGTCTTGGTTTTGTCATCTGCAAAATGGAGGTGGGATTACCTGTCATGCAGAGCCGTTGCAGAGAATAGATATGATCACTGTGAAAAGTGCCCTACACCCAGCAAACAGTCCTTGTCTCCTCTTCATTGCTTTCTACTGCGTGGGCAACACCCAGTCTAGAACTCCTTCCTTGAAACCTCCTTCTATGTGGACACATCTACACATGTACAGACATGTACAAACATGTACAGACATGTACAAAATGTATAAAAACATGGTAAGGGACAGTTAAAATAGCAGATAATCTTAAAGATAACTAGTTTAGTTCCTTAGAACTTTGGAGTATTGGATAGTGAGTTTTCCATTTGACTATAACTTGAAAAAATGAATTTTAGTCTCTTTTCTCTCAACATGCCTGAGGTCCAGAAAATTACTCAAACTGACTAAAGCCTATACTTTACACACCTATAAATAAGACTTCCTGATTATCAAACAGTGGCTTCTTCACTTTATTCACTTATTTCACAAATAAGTATGAAGAGCTTACTACATGTCAAGTGTAACTCTAGAGTTGCAGATACGTTATCGACCATACCCTCATGAATCATCAAGTGATAAAACAGATGCTCAAACAAGCAGAAAGGCATGATGCCATGAAAGCATGGGGTAACTGAGGAAGCCCTGCCCCAAATGAGGGAGGTTGGGAAAGGCTTCCCAGGGAGATGAGATCTAAAGAAAGAGGAGGATTTAAACCGTACTTGTTTGTTGTGTTGCTTTGGGAAAACTACTTAGATTAAGTAAGACTTATTAATTTTTTCTGAAAAATAATAGTACCAGTGTCACAAATTACTGTGAGAATTAAATTATATCATGCTTAAAATGCTGTACATGTACAGCACATGTACAGCACATGTACAGGAAAATACTTCCTTGCCTCTCTCTCAGTTGTCACCTGTCCTCTTGTCCACTAAATCCTGCTGCCATTCTTTGGTGAATGAAGCTTTGGGATTTCAAGCTGTCAGCTCATTGGACCACAGTTTGGACCTGTCAGCTTGGTTATGGGCCATGTAGTATGTAAATAATGACACCTCTTAAAATATTTTTAATCCTTCATCTTGATGGATGCTTTTGTGTTTCACATTTGTCCTTTGAGTAAGAAGGAAACTAATAGTTCCTCTAGGTGACAGGGTAATTACACATCAAGAGCTATGTTATAGCCCCAAGATTATGCTGAGATGTCTTGCTAAAGGACAGAGTTTTTCAAAATCCCACCCCTCCTCCTGATGGTGTTAAGAAAAGGGAGATGCACTTTTTTTTTTTTTTTTTGCGGTACGCAGGCCTCTCACTGTTGTGGCCTCTCCCGTTGCGGAGCACAGGCTCCGGACGCGCCGGCTCAGCGGCCATGGCCCACGGGCCCAGCTGCTCCGCGGCACGTGGGATCTTCCTGGACCGGGGCATGAACCTGCGTACCCTGCATCAGCAGGCGGACTCTCAACCACTGCGCCACCAGGGAAGCCCGAGATGCACTTTTAATTACACTTAGAAACTGGATCATCAGGGAAGTAAATAGCTATTGATGATTCAGCCCATTTCAGAATTGCCCAGAAGTTGAGGCCTGAGAAAATATCTTGGCCTCGGCATCAGGCTAAGCAAAGCCAGTCTGATGGCATCTGGAACTGAATTCATGCCCCACATGCCCAGAAGTTCTCACAGCTACAGGCTAAGATCTGGTCCATGGTC
Source organism: Lipotes vexillifer (assembly GCF_000442215.2). Taxonomy (NCBI): domain Eukaryota; kingdom Metazoa; phylum Chordata; class Mammalia; order Artiodactyla; family Lipotidae; genus Lipotes; species Lipotes vexillifer. Next base: position 2,040,889 of record NW_006786333.1, read on the forward strand.
TTCGTTCTGTTTCCTTGTTTCTTCTCGGCATAGTCTGATTTTAGTGAAATGATTCTGAGCCTCCCACATACCTACAGAGAGGGAAGGTGGCTGTAAAATACCCCACGAAAAGGACCCATCCAGGTTAATCTGATGAAGTCGTGTAGTGTAATAATGTATAATAGTAAAAGCTAACATTTATTGAGCACTTACTATGTGCCAAGCACTTTCCATGCATGAATCCTCTCAAAAACCTCTTAGTTTCCCCATTTTACAGATGAGTAAGCCAATGCACCAAATAATTAAATGACTTCTCCAAGGTTATATAGGGGCTGACTCAAAACTGAACCTAAGCAGCCTAATTCTAAAATCTGTGCCATTAGCCACAATGTTGTATTGCCCGGTATAGACCCACATACACAGTAGAAACCCGACAGACTCAGAGTCAGGAGATCTGGGCTTAAGTGCTGCCACATGCTTGCTGTGTGCTTACAGGCAAATCCCGTGCGTTCTCTGATGTTTCATTATAAGGATGATAATATTGCTTTCCCAATCTCAGAGGAAAAATAACTCTATGATTTATTAAGAATATACTATGTTCTGGCATTTTATATACAGTTTAAATATTCCTTTAAAGCACTTGAAAGGGAGGAACACTTATCTCCTGTTTGTGGCTTAGATGAAAAGCTATCTGGATGCAAAGCTTACCTCTTTCTCGGGTGTGTAAATTTAGAGGGTAAACCTGAATACAAGACTCTGAAACTGAGAGGGTCACACTAGTCTGCACACACTCATAATGTTCCTCTTGACCAGCCTGTCAGCTGTTCTCTGTCCCCCACTCGCCGTTGCTCTTCCTTCACCTTGCCTCTTATTTGTACCATTTAGTGATTGCTCACTACGTGCCAGGAACTATGCGATGCACTTTTCATCCTTTAATACTCAAAATAACTCTATAAAATAGGATTTGAGGTCTCTTTTCTAGGTTGTTCACTTTTGAACACAAAAAGGAAGAAAGGAAGGAATGACAAGAGCAAGAAGTAACATTTTATTGACCACTTACTACGTGTTCGGCAGTGTTCTTAGAATTGTATGTAGGCACTACGATTCTTGCCTTTGTATAGATGAGAAAACCGAGGTACAGGGTGATGAACAGAAAGCCCACATCATGCAGTCTCACTCCAGATCCAGTAGTCTCAGCCATGTCTCGTTCTCAAGGTGCCTCCTTGGGGTGGGTACTTTCATTCTAATTTGCCCATGCAAAGCCTGAAGCTCAGAGGAGTTGACTTATGACACGCACCTAGTATGAGTCAGAGCTGTGATTCAAACTGAGCTTCCATGACTTCGAAAGGCCGTCATTTTCGTATTGCACCGTGTTGCTTCACTAAACTGTCCTTCAGTCACTGAGGCCTGCACTGATTCCAGAACTTCAGTGTGAAAGGCACTCTGTGACACTTGAAGCCACATTTAAATAAATCCTCTGAATGTGACCCTAAGCCCTAGATGATGTCCCTTTGTGGCACCACATCAGCTCCATAACTTTAGAGGCAAAGAAAGCTGTGGGATAAAGTAACCCAGTGGGTATCAGACTGAGATTCAACAGTATGATGTGGGATCCCTATTCCTTTGGTACAAATGGTCCCCCAGACCCATGGTTACACCTTAAACGAGGTATGATCACCTGTGAATGTGTGAGAGATACTTGAACACACCCCAAAACAGAAGAGCTTTTCTTGCTTCTTAGGGAGAGTGGCCTCATCCTATGACATCTCAAACAAAATACCTTTCTGAATCTGATATCCACCCGAAATTTAGGGGCATAAAACAACAATTTTATTTAGTTCACAGTTCTGTTGGTAATTTGGACAGGGCTCAACTGGGCGTTCTTCTGGTCTGGGTATGGCTTGGCTATTTTCAGTTGGCCCCTTCACATATCTGGGGCCTCACCTGGGAGGGTTGGAACCACTGGGGCCCTCTTTCAAAGGGTCTCTCATCCTCCAAATGGCTAGCCTGAGCCTGTTCACATGGAGATGGAATGGCTCCTGGTCCAAGAGCAAACGCTGCAAGGTCTAGGCTGGAAATTTGCACAATGTCATTTCTGATACATTCTGCTCATGAAAACAAGTTATAGAGTCAACTAGTATTCATGGGGTGAGGAAGTAGATTCCACTTCTTGGTAGGTGCTTCAATGGCTGTATGGCTGTATTTGTAATCTATCACACTTTCCTTACTTGATTCCTTCCATATGGAAATTTCCCAATTCTTTTCTGCTCACCAGTCACCACAAATCTCGTTCATTTCAGAGAGTCAATCTTACTTGAAGCCTTCCCAGTTACACAGACCATTTCTATTCCCTCTGGCTATGGTAAATAATTTAAATCATAATTATATATTATCTTCTATAATTCTTTATGTTGAATTATTTTGTTTGAAGTGAATATTGCCACTCCTGCTTTCTTCTTGATGGCGTTTGCCAAATAGAGCTTTGTTCTTCCCTTTATTTTCAACATTTCTATGTCATTTTATTTGAGGTATGTCTCTTGTAAATAGCACCTACCAGAATTTTGGTATCTCATCTAATCTCAGAATCTTTTAATGGGGCTATTTGATGCATTTAGGTTCATTATAATTCTTTTTCACCTTTACCTAGGTGGCTTTTCTTGGTTCCTTTTTCCTACAGAGTTTTGAAGTCATACATCTTATCTCTTTCCTCATAGGGGTTAACTTTATATTTTCTTACATGTATTTAATCTCTATACACTTCCTTAGTCCAACCAAGACATTTAGCATGCTTTACAACTCCCTTAGCTTCTCCCATGCCTTACTGAAATAATTTGAGGTTCAGTTCTATATAGCTATTTGTCCCCATTAATCCTGTATTCTCCTTGGAAAACAATTCTTTCTTAATTTTCACCATACAATTATATGCAACACTAGGGAGAATTGATAAATTAAGACAAAAAATTTTGTATACCTAGATGCACTACTCAAAGTTCAAATTCCTATGGTTGGGAAATTTGCAATTTTAATATATTATTTGTTTTAATGTTTATAATTAATTTTATCAAGGTACATTTCACAGATAACAAAATTCACCAATTTCAAATACAGTGCAATAAGTTTTTTTTTATTGAAGTACACTTGATTTAAATACTGTATTATTTTCAGGTGTACAACATAGTGATTCAGTTTTTTTTTTTAACATTTTTATTGGAGTATGACTGTTTTACAATGGTGTGTTAGTTTCTGCTGTATAACAAAGTGAATCAGCTATACATATACGTATATGCCCATATATCCTCCCTCTTGTGTCTCCCTCCCACACTCCCTATCCCACCCCTCAAGGTGGTCACAAAGCACCGAGCTGATCTCCCTGTGCTATGTGGCTGCTTCCCACTAGCTATCTATTTTACCTTTGGTAGTGTATATATGTCCATGCCACTCCCTCACTTTGTCCCAGCTTACCCTTCCCCCTCCCTGTGTCCTCAAGTCCATTCTCTACATCTGTGTCTTTATTCCTGTCCTGCTCCTAGGTTCTTCAGAACCATTTTGGGTTTTTTGTTGTTGTTGTTTTTTAGATTCCATATATATGTGTTAGCATATGGTATTTTGACTTACTTCACTCTGTGAGACAGTCTCTAGGTCCATCCACTTCATTACAAATAACTCAATTTCATTTCTTTTTATGACTGAGTAATATTCCATTGTATATATGTGCCACATCTTCTTTATCCAGTTATCTGTCGATGGACACTTAGTTTGCTTCCATCCTGGCTATTGTAGGTAGAGCTGCAGTGAACATTGTAGTACATGACTCTTTGAATTATGGTTTTCTCAGGGTATATGCCCAGTAGTGGGATTGCTGGGTCATATGGTAGTTCTATTTTTAGTTTTTTAAAGAACCTCCATACTGTCCTCCATAGTGGCTGTATCAATTTACATTCCCACCAACAGTGCAAGAGGGTTCCCTTTTCTCCACACCCTCTCCAGCATTTATTGTTTGTAGATTTTTTGATGATGGCCATTCTGACAGGTGTGAGGTGAGACCTCACTGTAGTTTTGATTTGCATTTCTCTAATGATTAGTGGTGTTGATCATCCTTTCATGTGTTTGTTGGCAGTCTGTATATCTTCTTTGGAGAAATGTCTATTCAGGCCTTCTGCGCAGTTTTGGATTGGATTATTTGTTTTTTTGATATTGAGCTGCATGAGTTGCTTGTATATTTTGGAGATTAATCCTTTGTCAGTTGCTTTGTTTGCAAATATTTTCTCCCATTCTGAGGGTTGTCTTTCATCTTGTTTATGGTTTCCTTTGCTGTGCAAAAGCTTTGAAGTTTCATTAGGTCCCATTTGTTTATTTTTGTTTTTATTTCCATTTATCTAGGAGGTGGGTCAAGAAGGATCTTGCTGTGATGTATGTCATAGAGTGTTCTGCCTATTTTTTCCTCTAAGAGTTTTATAATGTCTGGCCTTACATTTAGATCTTTAATCCATTTTGAGTTTACTTCTGTGTATGGTGTTAGGGAGTGTTCTAATTTCATTCTTTTACATGTAGCTGTCCAGTTTTCCCAGCACCAGTTATTGAAGAGGTTGTCTTTTCTCCATTGGATATTCTTGTCTCCTTTATCAAAGATAAAGTGACCATATGTTCGTGGGTTAATCTCTGGGCTTTCTATCCTGTTCCATTGATCTATATTTCTGTTTTTGTGCCAGTACCATACTGTCTTGATTACTATAGCTTTGTAGTATAGTCTGAAGTCAGGGACCCTGATTCCTCCAGCTCTGTTGTTCTTTCTCAAGATTGTTTTGGCTATTCAGGGTCTTTTGTGTTTCCATAGAAATTGTGAAATTTCTTGTTCTAGTTCTGTGAAAAATGCCATTGTTAGTTCGATAGGGATTGCATTGAATCTGCAGATTGCTTTGGGTAGTATAGTCATTTTCACAATGTTGATTCTTCCAGTGCAAGAACATGGTATATCTCTCCATTTGTCTGTATCATCTTTAATTTCCTTCATCAGTGTCTTATGGTTTTCTGCATATAAGTCTTTTTTTCTCCTTAGGTAGGTTTATTCCTAGGTGTTTTACTCTTTTTGTTACAATGGTAAATGGGAATGTTTCTTTGATTTCTCTTTCAGATGGCTCATCATTCGTGTATAGGAGTACAAGAGATTTCTGTGCATTAATTTTGTATCCTGCTACTTTATCAAATTCATTGATTAGCTCTAGTAGTTTTCTGATAGCATCTTTAGGATTCTCTATGTATAGTATCATGTCATCTGCAAACAGTGACAGCTTTACTTCTTCTTTTCTGATTTGTATTCCTTTTATTCCTTTTTCATCTCTGATTGCTGTGGCTAAAACTTCCAAAAGTATGTTGAATAATAGTGGTGAGAGTGGGCAACCTTGTCTTGTTCCTGATCTTAGTGGAAATGTTTTCAGTTTTTCACCATTGAGGACGATGTTGGCTGTGGGTTTGTCATATATGGCCTGTATTATATTCAGGAAAGTTCCCTCTAGGCCTACTTTCTGGAGGGTTTTTATCATAAATTGGTGTTGAATTTTGTCAAAAGCTTATTCTGCATCTATTGAGACGATCTTATGGTTTTTCTCCTTCAATTTGTTAATATGGTTTATCACATTGATTGATTTGTGTATATTGAAGAATCCTTGCATTCCTGGGATAAAACCTACTTGCTCATGGTGTATGATCCTTTTAATGTGCTGTTGGTTTCTGTTTGCCAGTATTTTGTTGATGATTTTTGCATCTATGTTCAACAGTGATATTGGCTTGTAGTTTTATTTCTTTGTGACATCTTTGTCTGGTTTTGGTGTCACGGTGATGGTGGACTTGTAGAATGAGTTTGGGAGTGTTTCTCCCTCTGCAATATTTTGCAAGAGTTTCAGAAGGATAGGTGTTAGATCTTCTGTAAATGTTTGATAAAATTCGCCTGTGAAGCCATCTGGTCCTGGGCTTCTGTTTGTTGGAAGATTTTTAATCACAAGTTTCAATTTCAGTGCTTGTGATTGGTCTGTTTATAGTTTCTATTTCTTCCTGGTTCAGTCTTGGGAGGTTGTGCTTTTCTAAGAATTTGTCCATTTCTTCCAGGTTGTCTGTTTTATTGGCTATAGTCGCTTGCAGTAATCTCTCATGATCCTTTGCATTTCTGCAGTGTCCATTGTTACTTCTCCTTTTTCATTTCTGATTCTATTGATTTGAGTCTTCTCCCTTTTTTTCTTGATGAGTCTGGCTAATGGTTTATCAATTTTTTTTTATCTTCTCAAAGAACCAGGTTTTAGTTTTATTGGTGTTTGCTATCGTTTCTGTCATTTCTTTTTCATTAATTTCTGATCTGGTATTTATGATTTCTTTCTTTCTGCTAACTTTGGGGTTCTTTTTGTTCTTCTTTCTCTAATAGCTTTATGTGTAAGGTTAGGTTGTTTATTTGAGATGTTTCTTGTTTCTTCAGGTAGGATTGTATTGCTATAAACTTAGAATTGATTTTGCTGCACCCCAAAGGTGTTGGGTCGTCATGTTTTCATTGTCATTTATTTCTAGGTATTTTCTGATTTCCTCTTTGATTTTTTTCAGTGATCTCTTGGTTATTTAGTAGTGTATTGTTTAGCCTCCATGTGTTTGTATTTTTTACAGTTTTTTCTTGTAATTGATACTAGTCTCAGAGCGTTGTGGTCAGAAAAGATACTTGATACGATTTAAATTTTCTTAAATTTACCAAGGCTTGATTTGTGACCCAAGATATGATCTATCCTGTAGAATGTACCATGAATGCTTGAGAAGAAAGTGCATTCTGTTGTTTTTGGATGGAATGTCCTATAAATATCAATTAAGTCCATCTTGTTTAATGTATCATTTAAAGCTTGTGTTTCCTTGTTTATTTCCATTTTGGATGATCTATGCATTGATGAAAGTGGGGTGTTAAGGTCACAACTATTATTTTGTTACTGCCAATTCCCCTTTTATGGATGTTAGCATTTGCCTTATATATTGAGGTGCTCCTATGTTGGGTGCATAAATATTTACAATTGTTATATCTTCTTCTTGGATTGATCCCTTGATCATTATGTAGTGTCCTTCTTTGTCTGTTGTAATAGTTTTTATTTTAAAGTCTATCTTGTCTGATATGAGAATTACTACTCTTTCTTTTGATTTCCATTTGCATAGAATATCTTCTTTCAACCTCTCACTTTCAGTCTGTATGTGTCCCTAGGTCTGAAGTGGGTCTCTTGTAGACAGCATATATCTGGGTCTTGTTTTTGTATCCATTCAGCCAGTCTACATCTTTTGGTTGGAGCATTTAATCCGTTTACACTTAAGGTAGTTATCTATATGTGTGTTCATATTACCATTCTCTCAATTGTTTTGGGTTTTTATTGTAGGTCTTTTCCTTCTCTTTTGTTTCCTGCCTAGAGGAGTTCCTTTAGCATTTGTTGTAAAGCTGGTTTGGTGGTGCTGAGTTCTTTTAGCTTTTGCTTGTCTGTAAAGGTTTTAATTTCTCCATCGAATCTGAATGAGATCCTTGCTGGGTAGAGTAATCTTGGTTGTAGGTTTTTCCCTTTCATCACTTTAAATATATCTTGCCACTCCCTTCTGGCCTGTAGAGTTTATGCTGAAATATCAGCTGTTAATCTTATGGGGATTCCCTTGTATGTTTTTTGTTGCTTTTCCCTTGTTGCTTTTAATATTTTTTCTTTGTGTTTAATTTTTGTTAGTTCGATTCATATGTGGCTCAGCATGTTTCTCCTCGGGTTTATCCTGTATGGGACTCATTGTGCTTCCTGGACTTGTGTGGCTATTTCTTTTCCCATGTTGGGGAATTTTTCAACTATAATCTCTTCAAATATTTTCAGCCCTATTCTTTTTTTCTTCTTCTCCTGGGATGCCTATAATTTGAATGTTGGTGTGCTTAATATTGTCACAGAGGTCTCTGAGACTGTCCTCAATTCTTTTTATTCTTTTTTCTTTATTCTGTTGTGCAGTAGTTATTTCCATTATTTTATCTTCCAGGTCACTTATCCGTTCTTCTGCCTCAGTTATTCTGCTATTGATTCCTTCTAGAGAATTTTTAATTTCACTTATTGTGTTGTTCATCATTGTTTGTTTGCTCTATAATTCTTCTAGGTCCTTGTTAAATGTTTCTTCTTTTTTCTCCATTCGATTTCCAAGATCTTGGATCATCTTTACTATCATTACTCTGAATTCTTTTTCAGGTAGACTGCCTATTTCCTCTTCATTTGTTTGGTCTGGTGGGTTTTTACCTTGCTCCTTCATCTGCTGCGTATTTTTTTGTATTCTCATTTTGCTTAATTAGTCTGTTTGGGGTCTCGTTTTCACAGGCTGCAGGTTCATAGTTCCCATTGTTTTTGGTGTTTACCCCCAGTGGGTAAGGTTCATTCAGTGGGTTTTGTAGGCTTCCTGGTGGAGGGGACTGGTGCCTGTGTTCTGGTGGATGAGGCTGGATCTTGTCTTTCTGGTGGGCAGGACTGTGTCTGGTGGTATGTTTTGGGTGTCTGTGAATTTAGTATGATTTTAGGCAGCCTCTCTGCTAATGGGTGGGGTTGTGTTCCTGTCTTGCTAGCTGTTTGGCATAGGGTGTCCAGCACTGTAGCTTGCTGGTCGTTGAGTGGAGCTGGGTCTTAACTTTGAGATGGAGATCTCTGGGAGAGCTCTTGCCATTTGATATTAAGTGGGACCAGAAGGTCCCTTGTGGACCAATGTCCTGAACTCAGCTCTCCCACCTTAGAGACTCAGGCCTGACACCTGGCCAGAGCACCAAGACCCTGTCAGCCACATGGCTCAGAAAAAAATGGAGAAAAAAAAAGATAGAAAGAAAAATAAAATAAAGTTATTAAAATAAAAAAATTAAAAAGTAATTAAAAAAAAGAAAGAGGAGCGCATCCTAACCAAAAAACAACTCCACCTAGGATAGGAAGCACTAAGAAGTATACAAAAAAAAAAAAAAAAAAAAAAAGGATGGACAGAACCCTAGGACAAATGGTAAAATCAAAGCTATACAGACAAAATCATAAAGAAGCATACACATACACACTCACAAAAAGGGAAAAAGGAAAAAAAATCTATATTATATATTAAAAAAGGAAGAGAGCAACCAAATCAATAAACAAATCTACCAATGATAATAAGCTCTAAATACTAAACTAAGATAAGCATAAAACCAGAAACAAATTAGATGCAGAAAGCTAGCCCCAAGTCTACAGTTGCCCCCAAAGTCCGCCGCCTAAATTTTGGGATGAATTGTTGTCTATTCAGGTATTCCAGAGATGCAGGGTACATCAAGTTGATTGTGGAGATTTAATCCACTGCTCCTGAGGCTGCTGGGAGAGATTTCCCTTTCTCTTCTTTGTTCGCACAGTTTCTGGGGTTCAGCTTTGGATTTAGCCCCGCCTCTGCGTGTAGGTTGCCTGAGGGTGTCTGTTCCCTGCCCAGGGCTCTGGCTCACTCAGGCCAGGGGAAAGGAGGGGTATGGAATGAGGGGCGAGCCTGTGGTGGCAGAGGCCAGCATGACGCTGCAACAGCCTGAGGTGAGCCATGTGTTCACATGTTTTTCCCTGGGGAAGTTGTCCCTGGATCACCATGATTCAGTATTCTTGCAGATTTTACTCCATTATAAGTTATTATAAGACAGTGGCTATAATTCCCAATATATCCTTGTTGCTTATCTCTTTTGTATCTGTTAATCCCATACCTCTAATTTGTAATGCAATACATTTTGACAAATGTAAATGGTTGTTAACCACAACCAAAATGAAGATGTGGGCATACCTGCCTCAGAGATATTATAGGTTTGGTTCCAGACCACCACAATAAAGCAAATATTGCAATAAAGAGAGTCACACAATGTTTTTGGTTTCCCAGTGCATATAAAAGTTATGTTTACATTATACTGTAGTTCTATTAAGTGCACAATAGCATTATGTCTAAAACACCACTGTACAGAAAAACAAAACGTAAAAAACAAAACAAAACCAATGTGCATATCTTAATTTAAAAACACTTTATTGCTAAAAAATGCTAAACATTATTTAAGCCTTCAGTGAGCTGCAATCTTTTTGCTGATGGAGGGTCCTGCTTTCATAATGACGGCTGCTGACTGATCAGGGTGGTAACTGCTGAAGGCTGGGGTGGCCGTGACAGTTTCTTAAAGTAATACAACGGTGAAGTTTGCTGTATCGATTGACGCATCCTTTCATGAATGATTTCACTGTAACATGAAGTAGTGTTTGATAGTATTTTACCCACAGTAGAACTTCTTTCAAAATTGAAGTCTAGCCTCTCAAATCCTGCTGTTGCTTTATCAACTAAGTTTTGTATTATTCTACATCCTGTGTTGTCATTTCAACACTCTTCAGAGCATCTTCACCAGGAGTAGATTTCATCTCAAGAAACCACTTTCTTTGCTCATCTGTAAGAAGCAGCTCCTCATCTCTTAGTTTTATCCTGACATTGTAACGATTCAGTCACGTCTTCAGGCTCCACTTCTAATTCCAGTTCTCTTGCTATTTCCACCTTATCTGCAGTTACTTCCTCCACTGAAGTCTTGAACCCTTCAAAGTCATCCATGAGGCTTGGAATCAACTTCTTCCAAATTCCTGTAAATGTTAATATTGTGATCTCTTCCCATGAATCACAAGTGTAATGATGAATACTTTGCAGAAGGCTTTCAATTTACTTTGCCCAGATCCATCAGGGGAGTCTCTGTTCATGGCAGCTATAGCCTTACCAAATGTGTTTCTTAAATAACAAGACTTGAAAGTAGAAATTACTCCTTGATCCATGGGCTGCAGAATGGATGTTGTGTTAGCAGGCATGTAAGCAACATTAGTATCATTGTACATCTCTATTCGAGCTCTTGGGTGACCAGGTGCGTTGTCAGTGAGCAGGAATATTTTGAAAGAAATCATTTTTTCTTTGCAGTAGATCTCAACAGTGGGCTTAAAATATTCAATAAACCATATTGTAAACTGATGTGCTATCATCCAGGCATTATTTTATTTATTTATTTATTTGGCTGCATTGGGTCTTTGTTGCTGTGCATGGGCTTTCTCTAGTTGTGGCGAGCGGGAGCTACTGTTCATTGCAGTGTGCGGGCTTCTCATTGCGGTGGCTTCTCTTATTGCAGAGCAGGGGCTCTAGGCGCATGGGCTTTGGTAGTTGTGGCTTGCAGGCTCAGTAGTTGTGGGTCGCAGGCTCTGGAGCACAGGCTCAGTAGTCGTGGTGCACGGGCTTAGTTGCTCCGCGGCAAGTGGGATCTCCCCGGACCAGGGATCGAACTCGTGTCACCTGAATTGGCAGGCGGATTCTTAACCACTGTGCCACCAGGGAAGTCTCATCCAGGTGTTATTGTTCCATTTATAGAGCACAGTCAGAGTAGAGTTAGCATAATTCCTAAGGGACCTAGGATTTAGGGGGATGGTAAATGAACACTGGCTTCAACCTAAAGTCACCAGCTGTGTTAGCCCCTAACAAGAGAGTCAGCCTGTCTTTTGACACTTTGAAACCAGGCATTGACTTCTCCTTTCTAGCTATGAAAGTCCTAGATGGTATCTTCTTCCAATATAAAGCTGTTTTGTCTACTTAAAAGTTTGTTGTTTAGTGTGGTCACCTTCATTAATTATCTTCGCTAGATCTTCTGGATAACTTGCTTTAGCTTCTGCATCAGCACTTTCTGCTTCACCTTGCACTTCTTAAACCTCATAAACCAAGCTCTGCTAGCTTCACATCTCTCTTCTGTAGCTTCAGCACTTCTCTCAGCCTTAGTAGAATTGAAGAGGGTTAGAGCCTTCCTCTGGATGAGGTTTCGGCTTAAGGGAATGGTATATCTGGTTTGTTCTTCATTCGGACCACTAACTTCCTCCATATCAGCAATAAGGCTGTTTCACTTTCTTATCATTTGTGTGTTCACTGGAGTAACACTTAGTTTTCTTCAAGAACTTTCCCCTTGCATTCACATCTTAGCTAGCTGTTTGGTGCAAGTGGCCTAGCTTTCAGCCTATCTCAGCTTTCAATATGCCTTCCTCACTAAGCCTAATCATTTATAGTTAGGCTTAAATGATTTAAAACAAGAGACATGCGATTCTTCCTTCCACTGCAACACTTAGAGGCTATTGTAAGGTTATTAACTGGCCTAATTTCAATATTGTTGTCTCTCAGGGAATAGGGAGGCCCCAGGAGAGGGAAACAGATGGGGAAAGGGCCAGTCAGTAGAACACACACATTTACTGATTAAGTTCACTGTCTTATACAGGCACAGTCCATGGAGCCCCAAAACAACCACAATAGTAACATCAAAGATCACTGATCACAGGTCACCATAACAAATGTAATAATAATGAAAATGTTTGAAATATTGTGAGAGTTACGAAAATGTGCCACAGAGACACAGAGTGAGCAAATGCTGTTAGGAAAATGACACCAATAGATGTGCTTAACCAGGGTTGCCACAAACCTTCCATTTGTTAAAAACATAGTATCTGCAAAGTGCAATAAAGTGAAGTGCTATAAAAGAAAGTAAGCCTGTGTAGAACATGCCCATCACCCTGAAAGTTTTCTATGGAATGCATTGCAGTCAGTTCTCTCCATCCATCCTCCATCTCCCTACGCTAGCTTTATCAGAAACCAAGTGACTGGGAATTCCCTGGCGGTCCAGTGGTTAGGGCTCCACGCTTCCCCTGCAGGGGGCCCGGGTTCGACCCTTGGTCGGGGAACTAAGATCCTGCAAGCCACACAGCACAGCCAAAAAAAAAAAAAAAAAATCACAAAGGAACCAAGTGACCACATATGCATGGGTCTAATATTGGACTTTCTATTCTGTTCCAATATCATGCTACATTGACTACTGTGGCTTTATAGTAAGTCTTGCAATCAGATTATATAAATCCTCCAACTTTGTGTCTGGCTCCTGAAATCTCTGTTCCATTAGCTTAGTAGTCAACTAGTGACTGGACAGAGATTTCCTCGAACTCTTAGAACCAATGAAGATTGCAGACTGTGCTGAGGGACTCTACGTGCCTGTCGGGGCACTCCTTCAGCACTCAGCTAAGAAGCTTACAGCTCCAACATAGTCTTTATTTCCTGCTCTTGCAGAGCCTCAAGGTGAGAAGGAGATGAGACCTTGGGGCCTTCTGCTCTCCTGAGCACACACGTAGACCTGAGCATACACATGGCCTTTGAGATTCCCATGACTATGTTGGAGCTTTTTGAAGCCCTAACAGCCATCTCATTTTCTAGCTTTTCCTTCCAAGCTTTTTGGTTAGTATATTGCCCATTCCAACTGTGCCTTAGGCAGCAGCAACCAAAACATCAGCCTGCAAAAGTTTTCAACAAATGCCCCATGGGAAGCAGTTTTAGCATTGGACCAGGTGATAAAGACAAAACCTTTGAGCCTGTCTTCCAGGGAGCCACCAAAATCAGAACAAATAATGACAAGTCTCTTAAATGAGGCCCCTTTGCTCCCTCTAGTAAGGGGAATGAGAGCTGTTATCTTCATGGCTACTGCTAAGCTGAAAAGCAGGGGATGGGACTGGGGTAAGTTAAAATGCCACAAAGTTCTCTGTTCTGACTGAGAATCAGCTGTTTTTGTTGAGTAAGTGCTATCCAGACTGCTGCAAGGCTTTGGTTAATTTTCAGAGTTCTGAAAAAGTTGATTCTGAAAGTTTTTATCAGTTTCTTTTCATTACTTTTATGGAAGAATGGAATTTAGATCTCCTGACTCCACTATTTTTGCTGATTTCATTCCTCTAATTGATTTTTTTCTGGCTAAAGAGTTGTATTTTCTTGATTCTTTATATGCCTCATAATTTTTTATTAGAGCTTAGGCATTTTGAAGTTTATAATGTCGGATGCTGGATTTTGCTGTATTTATTTAAATATTGTTGGCCTTTGTGAAGGTGGGTCCAGAGCTGCCTTTATTCAGGGGCTAATTTTGCTCCATTACTAATTAATACTCTTCTGAGGACTCTACCCAAAGCTTTATATATTTGGTGGGTTTTCTACCCTTCCTGGTTTGAACACAGACTCTTCCCAGCCCTGTGGGAGCTCCAGGGTTTATCACATCTACTCCCTTCCAGAGCTTCTTTTCCAGATTTGGAAATTTTTTTCTCCTGCCTGTGCAGATTAGACCGAGGTGTAAGGGGACCTCTCTGAGTTGTGTCTTTGTGCTGTTCCCTCATCCCTGGTATTCTGCCCTTTGATATCACTTTTGTCATTTGACATCTCTGTAATATGAAATAGCTGAGCTCAGCAACTGCTTAGGTATTTGGCTTCTCTCTCTCTGCACTGAGGCCTGGAAACTCACCCCAAGCAGTAAACTAAGAAAGTGGCAGGACTGATCTTGTTGGGGGTTTTTGTTTTGTTTTTTACTTTCCGGCAGCACTATCCTGTACTGCCTGTTGTCCAATAAATGAAAACCAACGTGTCGTCTCTTTTGACTGGTTTTCCAGTTGTTTAAAGTAGTACTGCTCATTCAGTCCCTGATACTCTGTCATGACCAGAAGCAGAAGTATTCGTTAACACCTAATTAACACAGATGTAAATAGTTCTTTGTCTTACTGGTCTTTTCATCACCATTTTTTCCCTTACATCCGAAACTTTCCTTCTGCTTAGATTTATTTATTTATTATTATTATTTTTTATTTTTTTTATTTTTTTTTTGCGGTACGCAGGCCTCTCACTGTTGTGGCCTCTCCCGTTGCGGAGCACAGGCTCCGGACGCGCAGGCTCAGCGGCCATGGCTCAC
>NW_006786333.1:2055815-2059950 GCF_000442215.2 Lipotes vexillifer
CGGCACGTCGGATCTGCCCGGACCGAACACGAAGCCGTGTCCCCTGCATCAGCGGGCGGACTCTCAACCACTGCGCCACCAGGGAAGCCCTAGATTTATTATTTTTTTATAGAAGTATATTCTGGTAGAAGAGATTCTTGGGTGGTATGCCTTCTGAAACTTTGTGTGTCTAAAGCTATATTCCTTCATTGGTTGGCTTGTCAAATAAATCTATGTTCAAAATCAATACAGCTTTAAGACATTGCCCTATTGTTTTCCAGAATCTAGTGGTTTATATAAGGTTTCCAATACCAATTTGTTGATTGTTTTCTTCTCTTTAGAAGCATTTCAAATTTTTTGTTTTTCTTGGAATTCAGAAATACCTGTGTTCCATGAGACATAACTCAATTGCTTCGATAGTAGGAGGATATAGGAGGATATTTTTTTTTTTTTTTTTTTTTTTGCTGTACGCGGGCCTCTCACTGTTGTGGCCTCTCCCGTTGCGGAGCACAGGCTCCGGACGCGCAGGCCCAGCGGCCACGGCCCACGGGCCCAGCCGCTCCGCGGCATGCGGGATCCTCCCGGACCGGGGCACGAACCCGCATCCCCCGCATCGGCAGGCGGACTCCCAACCACTGCGCCACCAGGGAAGCCCAGGAGGATATTTTTAAAATCTAGCACTATGGAAAAAAAGTGTGAAAAATGAGGCTTTCCCCTACAGATTTTTATGAGCTCCTAGTCACCTGTGCACTCTCTCTGATGCTTCAGGCTTGCTTTTCATTCCTGTCCGTGTGCTCCTTATTTCTTGGAACTTCCTCATCCAGTCTGCCAATGGCTCTCGCCTGCTTTTGTAGGATATTTTGGGTCCTGTGAACCAGGCCTATGCTGCTTGTTTCGTTAACAGTCATCCGCTTTGCATAGAAACATAGTCTGAAAGTTTTATTACCCATATAAAAAAGCTCAGAGAATTATCTGCTAAAACTTAGAGATTTTTACAGTTCAGAATACAAATGTTCTGAAGTTAGGTGTATCAGCTGTGCAGCTAGGTCTAAAAGAAAAATGTTTCAGGCAGAAATTCAAGTTCCAATATGAGTGTAACATATACTTGCTGGTAAATCTTGTAGCCTGGGAAATTAATTTGAGGCTTAAATAGGCACAAAATAGGGCTTCCCTGGTGGCGCAGTGGTTGAGAGTCTGCCTGCCAATGCAGCGGAAGTGGGTTCGTGTCCCGGTCCGGGAAGATCCCACATGCCGCGGAGCGGTTGGGCCCGTGAGCCATGGCCGCTGAGCCTGCGCGTCCGGAGCCTGTGCTTCGCAACGGGAGAGTCCACAGCAGTGAGAGGCCCGCATACCGCAATAAAAAAAAAAAATAAAAAAAAAAAAAAAATGGGCACAAAAGAATGATATTAGAGGTGGTAATGTGTTACAGGGAGCATTGAAATGCCCATTTTCATTTTGTGAATTCTTAAATTATGTCATGTCATTAAAGTTGAAGCCAGCCCATGGAAGGCCATGGCTGTTGATTAAAAGCAGGAGAAACAGTTTTGCTTTCATGTGTGTGTGTTTTTAACCTAGTGTATCTGCTACACAGGATAAAAAAATGACTATCCCCTTCCCAAACATTCAGCAGAGAAGAGGGAAAAAAAAGGATGTAATCTGGGATAGATGCATTTTGTAAGAATATGGTTTCTGAAATGCAAGTTTCAATATCATTGTACTGTAGCATAGTCTGACAGAGGTTTGATAGACACTCAAAAGGTGAAAAAAGCTAAGTTACATTCTTTTGGGATTTTAACATTGTGTACAATGAAATACGAGTTTAAATACTTCGATCAACAACATTTGTCAGTGTTCCTCTCTATGGCTGCAGCACAAACTGTTTTCAGTGCCCAGTATGTAACTTTATGGCTGAACTACGTTTATGAAGGGTTTTGTTTCCTAAGGGGCTCTGGACAAGTTGCAGAGTCCAACTATACACTCTGGAAGGGGAGAATATGTAAAAAGAAGTTGGAAGAATAAAATAAAAGAATATGAGAGAATACACACTTAGGAGTTAACCTTAGAAAACAGAGTAAAATTGCCTCCAAATTTCTGGTGTTAATTTTTGTGTCTTCTCTACGCTCTCCCCAGAAGGTATGTGGACTTGCTGATGGGGTGTTTTGAGTGAGTCCCAGAATAGCTTGTTGAGGTCACCAGAATACTATGGATGGGGCACCCACTGGAACAAAGGAGCCTAGGGCTGGGCTTACTTAATGCACCACTGTTCTAGCCTCTAAACTTCTTGTGCTTTGAAACGCAGATGGCAGAAAGTGACAATGACAGAATGTTAATTTCAAATAGGCCCTGCCCATGTTGAAAGACTGGTAGAAAAGAAGAGCTCTTTTGAAAAGAAATGCTTTAAAAAATTCTTATAAAGGACAAAACAGAAACAGGATGTTCTGAAGGCAGTGTAGAGAAAAGGTCAAGGTCCAAGATTTAGGCAGACATACAAGCATGCTATCCAATGTAGAAAGATCTACATTGGATTTGGCAAATGAAGATCTTAAAAATATCTTCAAGAAACTACTGAGATATAGTTGGGTAAGATAGGAATCTTGGGCAATATGGACTCCTTATAACAAATGCCTGGTCTCAGAAAGGATGAGCTCCTGTTACAGAAGAAACAGCATGTGGTAGAGAAGGAGAGCCTGCATGGCTCTCCATTAAATTGTGCACAACTTTGGTGTGCAGTCAAGCTAGTTGGTGAAGAAACTTTGGACAAGCCTGATTCAGGGGAAGTTTTAATTTTTCAAAAAGAAAGAAAAGCAAAGAGTCAAGCATTTCTATCTTGGGGAAAGAACTTATGAGAGCAGAAATGATTAATCCCACAAACACCAGCTGCTTACATTCAAATTGGCACTTTCGTACGTTATTGGTGACAATTGTAAACTAGTATGATTCTCTTGAAAGCAATATGGCAACATAAAGGGAGAACTGTAGAGACAGTCATAGCTCTTAGCCCAGGAATCTCACCCTGGGGAATGGGTCCTAAGGAAATAATTCCACCCAAGCAAGACATCTACGTGACAGAAAATATTCATTGTAAGAGCCTTATAATAACGACTAGAAAAATGCTTCTGAGAAACAATATATGTATAAAACAGTTGTGAAATTCTTCAGTAAATTATGCAACATTAAGTCTCTGGAATATTATTCAGCCATTATAATTATAATTATGAAGACCATGAATAACAAGGAAAAATATTCACACTATGACGTTAAGAGCAAAAAAGCTGACTTAAAACACAATGTACATTATGATGGCATCTGTTTAAAAATACGTATGTGAGTGGAAAGAAAGTGTGCACAACAATATAGTTATGTTAGTTTGATGGACTTATGGATGATTTATTGTCTTTTTTCAAAATTGGGTTTAATAAATGATACATTTTAATAAAGTGCAGTGGAAATAGAACTGATAAAAATAGTAAATAATAGAGTAAAACTGGCAAAGAGGATATATAAGGCAATGCTATATGATGCTTGTGGAAATTTTCTTGCTTTAGTTCAGTAGAGAAAAATCACTATAAATATGTGCAGTATAATTTACCTTTCATAATCAAAATGGCCATGCAGGTGAAGTGAGTCCAATGGAGCTGTTCTAAGCCTTGGCATTATGTGTATGGTTTTCTTTCCATGATCACCAGTTAATGGAGATGGAGTGTAAGCAAAAGTGACCAAACCACTAGCTTATCAGAAACGGATTTGCCAACTCCTGATTCCCCAACCCCAGTGACTACTGCCACTGTCCACTCCCACCAAAACTTACCTCCATGTGTTTAATATATCCAAGTGAATATGTAATATGAATGTATCCTTGTGCTTGCGTGTATGTGTTTACTTATAACTTTTAGAAATCATGTACTATTTTATACATACAGAAAAATATATGAAACCTATAAGTGCAGTCTACTAAATGATCATGAAGTGAATCCTTGTATAACCACCATCTAGATTGGAAACTGGAATGTTGCTGGTTGCTTTTTTTAGAAATAGTTTAATACCTATACATGTGTCTTCCCCCTCCTCTTCCTCATAACATTTAATTATGTCTGGTTTTGAATTTACATGGATGGAGTTATACTGCACATATTATTCAAGGATTTGATTCTTTCCC
>NW_006786333.1:2060019-2071145 GCF_000442215.2 Lipotes vexillifer
CTTTCCCTAAAATTATGTTTGTAAGATTTATCCCTATTAATGTGCTATCTCTAGCTTGTTAATTTTCACCTCTAAGTAGTATCTGATTCTATAGATGCACTGCAATTTATTTATTCAAGTTAATGTTGGTAGGCATTTGTGTTTCCAGTTTTAAACTTATGCTGCTGTAAACAGTTTTGAACACATTTCTGGATGCACATGTTCTGGTGTCTCTCTAAGTTATATTCTGGAAGTACACCAAATGTACATTTCAGCAGGGTTTGGAAATCAATATTCAACCAAAGTTGAGGTCAAATGTTAATGCCATACTAATAGAATCAATTCTGTTGCATAAGAATAAAATCTGAAATTTTATTAAAATGTAATTAGAGTCTAAATGTTGAAATTTTTAGTAACCAAGTTTTAAACATTTGAAATGACACACTATTTCTCAGTGCTGTTGATCATCATCCATTCTGTTGGTGAAACTGATCACCATAATGCATTTTTTACAATAGATACTTACTTTGAATTAGAGTCAGGGGAGAAACAAGGTATCATCACCCACTCTGCCAAGACAGGGTTCTATGAGGAAGATGTCGGCACCAGTGCTTATTATGCATTCCTTTCTTTCTAGTGGTAACAGGCTAGCTTCACTAAACTAGTTAGGTAAAAGGCACAACTCCACTCCAACTCAGGAACTTGACAATTTGGTCTATTGTGATGATGCAATTTTACTGAAGCAAACCAAAGCTTTGGGTATTTCTTGAAGAAGATCATATCTATTTTCTGAAGTATATTTAAGCTATTAATAATAGCCTCAAACATTTTTATTTCTAATATTTTTGCCTTCAGTTTTTTTCCTACACCCATAAAATTGAGAAAAAAATTGTTTTTAAACCTCAAATTTAGAAATGAAGCAATACAACAGTGTGGTTATGTTTCAAGATTTTGTTTTAAAAGTCGTGAAAATTTCCACCTGCATCTCAGCTTTCTCTACATGCACAATAATTTCAAATTCTTCTTTTGAGTAGAATGATGGGAGAAGTTTTTTTTCAGCAGGTGGCATGTAAGAAGTCCTTGCATTTTCAAGGCACGTGAGTTTGGTTGCTTCTTCAGCAGCTTCCAGCAAATACATTATTTCATGTGTTCTAGCACATCCTGCTTTATTGACATTGTTCACTGCAATGTATAGTATTAATGTTTTTGTTGTTTTTCTTTTAACACGCAGAGCCTGCTTTTCAGATTTAAAAAAAAAACATCCTGTGTAAGTACAATACAAGAGTGTTCCAAAATCTCTTGTATGTCCCGTAGGTTGACTTTGGTGAGAGAAAAATAAGGGAAATGGCCCAACATCATTCTCTTTTTTATTGGGGTATAGTTGATTTACAATGTTGTGTTAATTTCTGCTCTACAGCAAAGCAACTCAGTTATACATATATACACATTCATTTTTATATTCTTTTCCATTATGCAGGACATTGACTATAGTTCCCTGTGCTATACAATAGGACTTTGTTGTCCATCCATTCTAAATGTAATAGTTAACATCTACTAACCCCAAACTCCCAGTCCATCCCTTCCCCTCCCTCTCTCCCTCCCCCTTGGCAATCACAGGTCTGTTTTCTGTTTGTGAGTCTAATTCTATTTGGTCAATAAGTTCATTGGTGTCATTTTAGATTCCACATATAAGTGATATCATATGGTATTTGTCTTTCTCTTTCTGACTTACTTCACTTAGTTTGATAATCTCTCAGTCCATCCATGTAGCTGCTAATGGCATTGTTTTGTTCCTTTTCATGGCTTTGTAATATTCCATTTATATTATATCGTATATTATATATACCTCATCTTCTTTGTCCATTCATCTGTTGATTCTTTATCCATTCATTCATTTAGGTAGTTTCCATGTCTTGGCTACTGTGAATAGTGCTGCTATAAACATAAGGGTGCATGTATCTTTTTGAATTATAGTTTTGTCTGGATATATGCCCAGGAGTGGGATTGCTGGATCATATAGTAATTCTACTTTTAGTTTTCTGAGGAACCTCCATACTGTTTTCCAGAGTGGTTGTACCAACTTTTATTCCCACCAACTGTGTAGAAGGGTTCCTTCTTCTCCACACCCTCTCCAGCATTTGTTATTTGTAGACTTTTTAATGATGGCCGTTCTGACTGGTGTGAGGTGATACCTCATTGTAGTTTTGATTTGCATTTCTCTAATAATTAGCAATGTTGATCATCTTTTCATGTGCCTATTAACCAGCCATCTGTATGTCTTCTTTGGAGAAATGTGTTTTAGTCTTCTGCCCATTGTTCAGTTGGGTTTTTGTCGTTGTTGTTGTTGAATATATGAGCTGTTTATATATTTTGGAAATTAAGCCCTTGCTCTTCGCATCATTTGCAAATATTTTCTCCCAATCCGTAGGTTGTCTTTTCATTTTGTTTATGGTCTCCTTTGCTGTGCAAAAGCTTGTAAGTTTGATTAGGTCCCATTTGTTTATTTTTGTTTTTATTGCTATTGCCATGGTAGACTGACCTAAGGAAACACTAGTATGATTTATGTCAGAAATGTTTTGCCTATTTTCTCTTCTAGGAGTTTTATGGTGTCTTGTCTTATACTTAAGTCTTTAAGCCATTTTGAGTTTATTTTTGTGCATGGTGTGAGCGTGTGTTCTAACTTCATTGATTTACATGCAGCTGTCCAACTTTCCCAGCACCACTTGCTGAAGAGATTGTCTTTTTCCCATTTTATATTCTTATCTCCTTTGTCAAAAATTAATTGACTGTAGGTATGTGAGTCTTTTTCTGGGCTCTCTATTCGGTTCCATTGATCCATGTATCTGATTTTGTGCCAATACCACACTGTTTGGATTACTGTAGCTTTGTAGTATTGTCTGATGTCTGGGAGGGTTTGTCCTTTGTCCTTTTTCCTCTGGAGTGCTTTGGCAATTCTGGGTCTTTTATGGTTCCATATAAATTTTAGGATTATTTATTCTAATTCTATGAAAAATGTCATGCATAACTTGATAGGGATCACATTAAATCTGTATATTGCTTTGGATAGTATTGTCATTTTAACAATATTAATTCTTCCAATCCAAAAGCATGGGATATATTTCCATTTCTTTGAGTCATCTTTTGTTTCCTTTATTAACATTTTATAGTTCTCAGCATATAAGTCTTTCACCTCCTCAGTCACATTTATTCCTAAGTATTTTATTTTTTTGGTGAAATTTTAAAAGGTTTTTTTTTTTACATTCCCTTTCTCCCTTTCTGATATTTCATTGTTAGTGTAAAGAAATGCAACTGATTTCTGTATGTTAATCTTGCATCCTGTTACCTTGCTGAATTCACTTATCAGTTCTAGTAGGTTTTGTGTGGCGTCTTTAGGGTATAGTATCATGTCATCTGCATTTAACAACAATTTTACCTCTTCCCTTCCAATGTGGATACATTTTATTTCTTTTTCTTGTCTGATTGCTGTGGCTAGGACTGCCAATACTACATTGAAAAGAAGTGGTGAGAGTGGGCATCTTTGTCTTGTTCCAGATTTTAGCAGGAAAGCTTTCAGCTTTTCACCATTAGGTATTACATTGGCTGTGGGTTTGTCATAAATAGCTTTTATTATGTTGAGATATGTTCCCTCTGTACCCATTTTGGTAAGAGTTTTTATCATGAATCGATGTTGAATTTTGTCAAATGTTTTGCTGCATCTATTGAGATGATCGTTTGGTTTTTGTCTTTTCTTTTGTTGATGTGGTATATCACATTGATTGATTTGTGTATATTGAACCATCCTTGTGAACTTGGGATGAATCCCATGTGGTCATGGTGTATGATATTTTATATATGTTGTTGGATTTTGTTTGCTAATATTTTGTTGAGAATTTTTACATCTGTATTCATCAATATATTGGCCTGTAATTTTCTTTTTTGGTGGTATCTTTTCTGGTTTTGGTATCAGGGTGATGGTGGCTTCATAGAATGTCTTTGGGAGTGTTCCCTCCTCTTCAACCTTTTGGAAGAATTTGAGAGGGATCAGTAAAAGTTCTTCTTTGTATGTTTGGTGGAATTCACCTGTGAAGTCATCTGGTCCTGGATTTTGTTTGTGGGTTTTTTTTTTAATTATATAGTCTATTTCATTTCTAGTGATAGGTCTGTTCAAATTATCTATTTCTTCTTTTTTTAATTTTATTTTTGGTTGCATTGGGTCTTTGCTGCTGTGTGCGGGCTTTCTTTGGTTGAGGCGAGCGGGAGCTACTCTTCGTTGTGATGCATGGGTGTCTCATTGCGGTGGCTTCTCTTGTTGCGGAACATGGGCTCTAGGCACATGGGCTTCAGTAGTTGTGGTGCGCAGGTTCAGTACTTGTGGCTCGTGGGCTCTAGAGCACAGGCTCAGTAGCTGTGGTGCACGGGCTTAGCTGCTCCGCGGCATGTGGGATCTTCCTGGACAAGGGCTCAAGCCCATGTCCTTTGCATTTCTGCTCCGCGTGTGGGATCTTCCTGGACAAGGGCTCAAGCCCATGTCCTTTGCATTTGCAGGTGGATTCCCAACCACTGCGCCACTAGAGAAGCCCTCTATTTCTTCCTGATTCAATTTTGGTGGGCTGTGTTTTCTAGAAATTTTTCCATTTCTTCTAGGTTGTCAAATTTGTTGGCAAATAATTGTTCTTAGTATTCTCTTATGGTTTTTTGTATTTCTGCAGTATTGGTTGATATTTCTCCTTTTTCATATCTTATTTTGTTTATTTGGGTTCTCTCTCTTTTTTTCTTGGTAAGCTTAGCCAGAGTTTTGTCATTTTTGTTTACCCTTTCAAAGAACTAACTCTTGGTTTTATTGATTTTTTCTATTGTTTTTTAATCTCTATTTTATTTATTTCCTCTGTAATCTTTAGTATTTCCTTCCTTCTGCTGACTTTAGGTTTTGTTTGTTCTTCTTTTTCTAGTTTTTTAGGTGGTATGTTTGGTTGTTTATTTGAGATTTTTCTTTCTTTTTGAGGAAGGCCTATATCACTATGAACTTCCCTCTAATAACTGCTTTTGCTGCATCCCAGAGATTTTGTATGATTGTGTGTTTTCATTGTCATTTGTTTCAAGGTATTTTTTAAAATTTCTTTTTGATTTCTTTGTTGACCTTTTGGGTTTTTTAGTACCATGTGTTTCATTTCCACGTAATTGTTTTTTTCATTTCTTTTCCTGTGGTTGATTTCTAGCTTCATGCCACTGGTCAGAGAAGATGCTTGAAATAATTTCTATACTCTTAAATTTGTTGAGGTTTGTTTTGTGCCTTAGTGTGTGGTCAATTCTAGAGAATGTCCCATGTGCACTTGAAAACAATGTGTATTCTGCTTTTTGGGGGGCATAGTGTCCTGAAAATATCAATTAAGTCTAACTGCTCCATTGTATCATTTACGATCTCTGTTGCCTTACTGGTTTTCTGTCTAGAAGATCTGTCATTGTTGTGAATGGGTGCTGAAGTCTCCTACTATTATTGTATTCCCTTCAATTTCTCCCTTTGTGTCTGTTAGTATTTGTTTTATGTATTTGGGTACTCCAATATTAGGTGCATACATGTTGACAAATGTAAAATCCTCCTCTTGTATTGAACCTTTTATCATTAGGTAGTGTCCTTCTTTATCTTTCTTAATGGCCTTTGTTTTAAAGTCTATTTTGTCTGATATGAGTACTGCAACCCCTACTTTCTTGTCATTTCCTTTTGCATGAAGTATCTTTTTCCATTCCCTCACTTTCAATGTATGTATAGCCTTTGCCCTAAGTGGGTCTCTTGTAGGCAGCATGTTGTAGGCTCTTGTTTTTTTATCCAGTCTGCCACTCTATGCCTTTTGATTGGAGGATTTGGTCTGTTGACATTTAAGGTAATTATTGATAAATATGTATTTATTACCATTTTAAACCTTGTTTCCTAGTTGATTCTATGTTTCTTCTTTATTCCTTTTTCTTTTTGTGGTTTGATGATTTCCTTTTATTTTTTGCTTGTGTTCTCTTCTTTTTGGTTTTTGTGAATCTGTTGTATGTTTTTGATTTGTGGTTACCCTGTTTTTCAAGTGTGTTAACCCCTCTCTATACCTGCTTGTTTTAGACTGATAGTCATAAAAGCTCAAACACATTCTGAAAAAAAAAAAGAACCTACATTTTCTTACTCACCTCCCCAACATTTTATGATTTTGATGTCCTCTTTTACGTTTTCATCCAACATCATTCTTTTTATGGCCAGTAATTCTGCAACATTAGTGTTGAAGATTTGAGCACACCACCTGAGGGTATGAACAGTATGTAATATGTGCATGATTTCTAAACTACTTGTAGTCCTTGCCATATAGTTTCATTATTAAATGACAATTGCATTACACTTATAATGTTTTGTTTTGGGTGGGAGTTAAGTAATATGATTAACAAAATTCATGCAATGGACACATACGGAACTTTGCATCCAACAACTACATAGAATGTATTTCATTCTATTCAAACACATGCAGAATTTGAACATTTTCTGGCTCGTAAAACATATCTCCACAAATATCTAAATATTGGAATCATATAGACACATCTTCTGACCACAATACAATTAACCTAAGAATCAATAATTTTAAAATTATATTTGGAAATTTTAAAATATACATTTGTAAAGTCAACCAATGGATCAGAAAAGAAGTCACATTGGAAATTAGAAAACACTTTGGAACTGACAAGAATTAAAATGCTACATATCAAATATTTGGGGATTCAACAAAAACTAGAGGGAATTTTATAGCCATATAGTGTAAAAATGCTGACACTGAAAGGTAAGAAAAATTTTAAAAAAATTAATAAGCTAATCATCCAAACTAGATTTAGAAAACAACAGTGGAAGAAACTCAAAAAATAACAAAAAAGAAATAAAAATAATTAGCAATTAATGAATAGAATTAAAATGGAAAATATAGAGAATTTAAAAAGACAAACTGTTCTTTGAAAAGGTTAATACACTTTACAAACTGATGACTGAGAGTGAAGAAACAAAAAAATGACACAAACTATATTAAGAATGTAAAAGTGTAGAAGCTGCAGACATTAAAGATAATAAAGTATTATTTATTTATAGGCAGTTTCATGGAAATAAATTAGAATATACAGATGAGATAGGTTATAATCTGGTACAATATAAAAATATAAATATAATAGATTATGTTCTTTAATAGGTTATATGCACCATTCTGCTCTAGAAGAAATAGGAAAACTGATGGAGCTATAAACATTAAAGAAATTGTATTAGTCGTCAAAATTCTTCTCATAATGCAAGCTCCAGGACCAGATGGCTTCACTGGCAAGATTCACCAAGCATTCAAGGAAAAGTTATTTCTAATCCTCAGCAAATGATTCAAGAGGGATGAAAAGGAAGGAATGCTTTCAAACTCACATTATGAGACTAGTTTAATCTTGATACTAAGAATTGAAAAGGATTATTCAAGAAAGGAAGAATACAGGTCACTTATAAATGTAGATGCAAAAGCTGTAAACAAAACGTATTAAATCAAATCCAGCAATATATGAGGGATAATAATACATTATGATCACTTCGGGTTTAACCCAAGAATTCAAGATTGATTTAATACTAGAAAAATTAATAAATGTAAGTTATCACATAAACAGGTGAAAGGAAAAAACCCACATGATTATCTCCATAAATGCAGAAAAATTGTTTGACAAAACTTAACATCTATTCATGATTGAAACTCTAGGCAAACTAGGGAAGTTTCTTTTTTAAATTAATTTTTATTTGAGTATAGTTGATTTAAAATGTTGTATTAGTTTCTGCTGTACAGCAAAGTGAATCAGATATATATATATATATATGTATATATATATATATATCCCCTCTTTTTTAGATTCTTTCCCCATATAGATCATTACAGAGTATTGAGTAGAGTTCCCTTTGCTATACAGTAGGTTCTTATTAGCTATATATTTTATATATAGCATTGTGTATATGTTAATCCCAATTGGGAAATTTCTTACCCCATAAAGGTATTTACAACAATTTTTTCTTTTTTTTTTTTTTTTTTGGTGGTGCGCGGCCCTTTCACTGTTGTGGCCTCTCCCGTTGTGGAGCACAGGCTCCGGACGCGCAGGCTCAGCGGCCATGGCTCACAGGCGCAGCCACTCCACGGCATGTGGGATCTTCCCAGACCGGGGCACGAACCTGTGTCCCCTGCATTGGCAGGTGGACTCTCAACCACTGCGCCACCAGGGAAGCCCTGCAACAATTTTTTTAAACCTCATGTTTGAAATAAAATTCTTAAGGCTTTGCCTTTAAAATCAGTAAAATACAAAAGGCTTCTACCTTCCCTTCTTTTAGTATTTGTTGGAGATCCCAGCCAGCACAATAAGGCAGGAAAAATAAATAAAAGAATTACAAAGAAAAAAAAGAATTACAAAGAAACTCAACTGTCATTTTTCTACCATGATAATGAGTACTATTAGAATTCATATTATTTTACATTGAGCCTTTAATTTTTTCTCAGTTGTTAAGATTCGTCATTATTTTCTACTAAGAAAAGAAAATGATACCAATTAAATTCTGACACTGCCTTAACAATAGTCCTGCATACTGCATGAATTAGTCTTTATTTCTACAGAAGGATTTGCCAGTCCTTTCAGAGTTTAGGGAAATTCTGCTCTCAGTTTATTGCTTGATGTATGGCAGATAATTATTTTGCACTAATTACAGCAATAACCTGTCACACAACTTCATCTGTTTATGGACATTTTCCTTTTTTTTTCTCTGTATAGCACTTTATTGTTTTACAAATAAATATATTTTCCTCCCATATGATATGATTATACCTCTCATAATGAATATTTACTACATTAATACCTATTTTATGCTCTGTTGCTCTGTTTCTGTGTCTTTTTGTGTACTCAATAACTTTTCTTTCAAAAACTTACTAATAGGGAGTTCCCTGGTGGTCTAGTGGTTAGGATTCAGCACTTTCATTGCCCTGGCCTGGGTTCAGTCCCTGGTCAGGAAATTGAAATCCTGAAAGCTGCATGGCATGGTCAAAAAAAAAAAAAACTACTTAATAACAGTGTAATTGTTTTAAAGACATTTTAATTGATAGTTACACACAGCATATGTATTAATAACTATATACACAATTCAACTGAAAAGATGACAATAGCTATGACCAAGTTCACTATTCACAGGCTACGATGACTACTATCTACAAAATAATTATCATAAATTTAATTATAAGATACATTTTAATTTCAGAAGTGTTCCAATATGCAAAAGGATACATTCTGGAATTACTTAAATATAAGAGAGTTTAGCAGGTTTGCAGGATACAAGATCAATATAGAAGAAAGATTCCATTTCTGTTCCAGTAGTAGACAAAACACCCAGTTAGTTGGGTTGGAGTTGCTGACTTTTTGCTCTACGTAGGGCAGTATAAGGTGGAATAAAGTACACTGTAAGAAAACTTTCCCCTACCTCCCTGCTCCTCTTCTACTCTAGGTGCTTTCCTGCCCCCTTCCAGCCCCAGCACACACTTTTGTTTCTCCAGGGGTTTCTTGCACTGCTCTTGTAATGTTTTGGCACCACGAATCTTTCCATGGCTTCTGGATCAGATTGGATTTGGAAAGTGGAATCACATCTGGATTTCCATCTAATAGAGAGATTCAGTTTAGACTTTTCTAAACCTCTTCAAATATCTCATATTTATGTGTGTATTTTTTTTTTCTGTTAACAAACAAGGATATGAGAGGGTTTTAAGTCATTCAATGTTTCTATAGAACAGGGGAAAAAATCACCATTCGATCTCTTTCTCTGTCTCACCACTTATAATCTTTATAGATGTATATCTGAAAAATGTAATTTTTAAAAAATTTTGATCATTTTAAAATAAATTTATTTATTTATTTGCTTGTTTGTTTACTTATTTATTTTTCGCTGCATTAGGTCTTCGTTGCTGCACACAGGCTTTCTCTGGCTGTGGCAAGTGGGGGCTACTCTTCGTTGTAGTGTGTGGGCTTCTCATTGTGATGGCTTCTCTTGTTGTGGAGCACGGGCTCTAGGTGCACGGGCTTTGGTAGCCGTGACACACAGGCTCAGTAGTTGTGGCTCGCAGGCTCTAGAGCACAGGCTCAGTAGTTGTAGCCCACAAGCTTAGTTGCTCCGCAGCATGTGGGATCTTTCCGGACCAGGGCTCGAACCCATGTCCCCTGCATTGGCAGGCAGATTCTTAATCACTATGCCAACAGGGAAGCCCCTGAAAAATGTACTTTTTACCAAACCCTGTAATTTATTATAGTTAATTTAAATAAATGAGTACAGTGTTTGTTATTGGAGCTAACTCTCATAGATCTGACAAAAGCTTTAAAATATAATAGAGAAATGGATCTTGTATGCATTTTCCTTATGTCAAATCTTTGTGAATCTCAAATCTAAAGAGAATTTGAGCAGAAAACACACACTTTTTAAAAAACCACTTTATCCTCAATCCTTTCAGAAAGTTTCTAAGAGTTGATCAGCCAATTTTATCATGCATTAAATAAACTCTAATGATAGACATTTTATGATTGGCAAATCTTTTATGACTTCTGTGTCTTGTAGCTGACCATTTTCTAAAATCCAGTACCGTGAAAAGGTCACCTGCCTTATGAGACAGGTAAGAAACATGTTTTCAGACATGGGGATGCTTACCTTTTCACTCTCTCTCCAATTATTCCTGCAGCCATTGTAGCCATTCTCCTTGGGTGATGCCTTTGAGTTTATCAAGTAATGTGCCTCTTTTTGTTAATTACACAATATGGCTTTCCTATCAACCCAAATCTATGCTGTGCTCTTTCTTTTTCCATCTTGGCCATTGTGTTGTGAATAAACGAGCAAAACAAGGTACGTTTACTGTATTGCTTTGGAAGAAAGTGATTGTCAAAATAATACCATCCCACTCCATACATCTCTTCCCCAAGTGACACAGCTGACTGCTTTATTGACAACAAATGTTCTCTTTTACAATGTTGCAAAGCCAATGTAGCCAGGGAAGAGAAAAAGAAGCTTCATCCAGTTTCTGTCATCAGCAATCAAATTATATCTAAAGTCTTACTACAAAATTTATATTAACGAT
This sequence comes from Lipotes vexillifer, assembly GCF_000442215.2. Classification (NCBI taxonomy): domain Eukaryota; kingdom Metazoa; phylum Chordata; class Mammalia; order Artiodactyla; family Lipotidae; genus Lipotes; species Lipotes vexillifer. The sequence goes on from NW_006786333.1 coordinate 2,071,128, forward strand.
ATGTGAAAGACAGGAATG
>NW_006786333.1:2071155-2085478 GCF_000442215.2 Lipotes vexillifer
ACACTTGATAAAGTTTTAGGATGGACACATCTATGTTAAATATGTTATACCTGTATCTGTTTTTTTTCTTTGTAGGAAAGTTAGTGGGACTGTAAGCTATAAGTTGCTCTCAGGTCAATTTTACAGTTATACTTTTGTTAGTCTATCCTGTGAGCAGGCTTACTGTGGAGAACAGAGGGAGGAAGAATTCTGTCTTGGGTGTCTCTTTTGCCCTGTAACTTTTAACAAGTTCCCAGACCGTCTGCCCAGGGAGGTGGCAGAATTCTCAAGAATTATTTACCATTTGCTGCTTCATTAATACGTTTAAGTTCTTTTCACTGTTTATAGCAATACTCCCTTAATAATTATGTTGAGTAGAAGTAAATAGTGTGGGCTCTGCACTCAGTTATTAGCTATAACTTTGTGCAAGTCGTTTAACCTTTCTAGTCTCAGTTTCTTCATCTGTAAAATGAGAATAATAAATGTATTTACCTCATAGGGATTAAGTGAGAAAATGTGTATGATCATATAATACAGAGACAGGATGGGAGTTATTATTTTTTTGCTAATGTAGTTATTATTTTTTTTGCTAATATCAAGGCAAATGAGCAAAGGAAGTGGATGTGTGGATAAAAGTGTTTATGGTGTAAGGGGTATAACCACATCTGATATCATGAACCATGTTATCAAAAAGGCTTCTGTTGTTTTTACCGAAACTCAAAATGTACTCTAAATCATAGAAGATTCCTGAAAGAACATAGAGCTGAAATGAGTTGGAAAAAATTACAATGCTAACCCATTGGCTGTAAAAATTATTTTCAGCTTCTGAAGGAAATAAAAGCTAATGCAATGAATGGAAGTGAAATAAAATTACCTTGAAAAGGATGATTAACTGATGAATAGATGATTAGAAAAGTCTTTAAAAATGAAATGTGACTTAGATCAAAGCTTTTGGATAATATTTGAGTATTTAAGAAATACAAGATGTCTTATAAAAGAACTTCCAGCCCTATACTGAAAACCCAAAGCAAATAACCAAAACAAACAAACAAAGCCAAACAAATCAGGAGACTCTGAACTGTATGATTAAGTGATTAAGTTAAAATGTCTAACCATTTCGCTATCCATTTTCATCAGCATAACTTCCCAAAGTAACGCAGTCTATTGCATCAGATGGGATAGGTGAGCCTAGACCCGAGGATGTGACACATCCAGAAATGTCAAGCAATAAAGGGAAGACATTTGCTTTATTACCATGAACGTTGTGGACCAGGGGTTAACAATCACATAACCTCTGACCAACGTGTCTTTCATTTGATGAAAAAGCCTCACAAATTTAACATGATGAAAGATAAATCAGAGCTCTTGGAAAACCATTAAGTGTTCATTTCCATAGTGAAATCTTTGCTTCTTTACCTTGTTATACATGAATCACATTATTAAAGTGAAAAAGTGGTGCTCATAGACATTGAGGGCTCAGCTTTATGTCTCCTGGTCCTCAAACTTCTAGTAAAATATACCAATTTCTAAGAGCCTATTTAGAAGGTCTAAAAAAGGGAAGAGGTCATGTGGCAGGGTGCGGGGGATACCTGAACAAATGAAAAATGAAGACATATTTCACAGAGATCTCATTGACTTTTAGAAATACTTTGAACAAGAGCCATGGCCACTGGGGTGCTGTAATGACATGCCCCATTTTAAAATGTAACACTAAGTAAACGTAGGAGTGGAAATTTAACAATTGAACATTTAATGGCTGCAATTATGGCAAAAGAATAATGAACCTATTAGACAGAAGAACTGGCAATTACTCTATAGCTTATTGGAATACAGCTGTGAAAAAGTAATACAGCAGCATACTTAAGAATGGTTATTAAAAGAAGATAATGCATTCTGTTTACACTGACAGAAGCAATTTTTCTTTTGAAATGAAATGGGGCTTTTTGGCTATCAGACATACGAACTCAGATATGATGACTCCTACTATTTAAAGGTAATGCATTTTCCAGATATGCTTCTCTAGCTGTAAATGATGCCTCCACTCAGATGGTAAGGGTGAGATTATTTTGGTGGAAGAAATGGAAGAAGATGTCAAAATGGACTTAGAAACATAACATAAATCACCTGGCAAAAAGTGGGCTAAATCTTAAATGATCCAAATAGCTGTAATAAATGAAACAGCTACAAGTTCAAAGATGAGGGTTGTTAAGAGAGGGTGTTCAGAACAATTACATGATCTATAAAATCATCATTTTGGTGTCCAGGAGTGATGGATGTGTCCCATGAAGCTTTTAAATGTATATACTTCTAAGTACAATTTATATGGCCTGCTCCATTTTCAGATATAACCTTCCAAATGTGGTTATCAGAACCCTGGGAGTCAGCCAAACATCAGGCTGGCTGAAAACAATAATCTAGACAAAGGGTCAGGCACTGAAATTCAGTTGAAGTGTAAGAAAAGTGTCCTACTTATGTGCATTTGACAGAATGGAGTGAGGGCTCAGCCCTTCAACACCCAGACACCTGCCTGGAGACAGATTTTGGAGGGGAAGATGCATTCTTGTAACAAGATGTCATTTCTGGCCATTTTCAAGGTAGATGGGAGGAATGTAAAATGAAATCTCCGCTTCACAGAATGCTGGAAATTCAGAGAACCTTGGGGGATGTTCTCTGATCCATCCCTCTGCCTACTAGCAGGACCATAGTTAAGCCATTTAAAACAGAGAGATTCTTCCACTTCGTCTTTCATGGAGGAAGCCTCAAAGTCTTGGTATTTATAATGAGAATAAATGCGTAACTCCCTCTTTGTGGGGAAAGTCTGCATGAAACTCAAACTCAGATCCCTTTTCCTATTCCTCTCCTATAATTTTATAGGACAGGATTAAAGCATGGTGACCAGGACTTGAAACTCAACTTTCCTGGAAAACTGATGTGTATACATGCCCTACCCACTCCAGTCCAAATTTTGCAACAATCCAGTCAGGTCACAGCCTGGAGCTTCAAGCCAGCTGTGCCCATTATGCCTTAGATAACAAGCTTATGTGGCAAGAGACTGTTTTTAATGGTATATTCTGTCTGCAACAGGACCATTTTGATGTCTGACACATGTAAAAAGAACAAAGTAAATTATCTGTTGACCTGGAAGCAAGTTGCTTAGGGCTGGGAATGAATGTGAAGCTATAAAACAACAAGATATTTTTATAGTTTTAGGGTCACAGACCTGTTTTGAGGATCTAAGGGAATCTGTAGACAATCACCCCAGGAAAATGCACATACATACTAGTTTTGCATGAAATCTCAGGGCTAGAAACCTAGTAGGAAGCTGGCAGTCCTAGATTGACTTATACATACGAAGTGGCCATTATCAATTTATGCAACACTTTATCCAGGTAAAACTTATGCAACTGACAGTTCTCAAACATTTGATTTAATAAGGTCAATGATAGTGGTGAAACAAAAACCATGTAATTAAAAAAAAAAAAGAAAATGATTATAGCTAAATGGTTTTCCTAGACTTCCTGCCAAGCCAGATTCTAACTGATTTGGATTTTGCCCTCTCTTTCTTCCCACGTTTAAGCTGGTAGAGGGGCAATGGTGAGCAAATGTCTAGTGTGTGGACAAAGAAAGAGAATTTTGGATGACCAGCTCCTGAGTAATGAAAGTTGACTATTAGTTTTGAGATAGGGAAGAAGTGAAAGATTAGAGGATGGCTTTGTCCATATTTTCCTACCAACTCTGGTCTCACCAGTGAACCAAACTTTTTCCCATTCAGGTTCAAGACGATGGGAAGATTGCCATGATGACATTTTAAGTCTGATGCCAGAGGGACCAATGAAAATGGACGGAAAAGGCCAGTCCCTTTGTGGAGCTTGCACAGCAAACTCCAGTGTCTCACCTGCCCTGCTCTAATTTCAGTCTCTGCCCTCCTTGGCCCACACCTTGGCCCATCATTCAAATTTCAAGCTGGGGTTTGGATCTGGTCTCAAAATAAAATCATGCTTATCCTATTTACTTTTTGACTTTATTTGCTCTTAGATTTTATTCCCTCACAATAGCTGTTGGTGTTTCCTTGAGTGAACTCCTTTTTTTGGTATGCAGCTGCCCAACTAATCCCCACCTTCCCAACTCTGCAGCCCAGAGAGAGGGCCTGAGAGTGGTCCTGAATTTGTGCTTCCTGACAACGCTCTGCCGTGTGTGGGTACAGGCAACAGGAGAAAGGGAAACTGCTAAGTGATTATTAATTATATGGTGATTATCAAGGTGGGATAGAAGCGGGGGAGAGAGAGGAGGGTACTTGGTTGACATGTACACAGAAGTCCTCAAATTTAAACCTCTGGCTTCTCTCATCAGGCAACTTAGAAAGAGGTTAGAAACACAGGTTAAAAAGAGGGTAGCCTTCCTACGATTTTGCATCATTTCAGATCACAGCATCTATTGTGCAGTGAAATATTTCTTTAAAAATATAATTATCTTATGAATAGTGCAATTATATTGCTTTGTGTGTGTGTCAAAATTGTCAATTTGTTAAGTGAAAACATTTAATGTATGTTCTAGATTTGTCATTTTTTAATTTTTATGTACTTAGAGTCTCAAAAAAAGAAAGAAAATATCCTAAACCTGGGAAGCCCTGGAGAAAGAAAGGAGAGGGGAAGGAGGAGGAGGGGAAATTGGGAATAGAGAAAAGGAAAACAGTACTGGACTTAGTCTGGGTGCAGAAGAAACTTAGTCTACTTTTTACCATGATCCATTTGCTGTTCCCTCCAGTTCTTCCCAGGAAAATTGAAATGTTCCTTTTCCTCTCCCTCTCTATTGCCTGATGTGTACTGATGAATATATGCAAATTAAAATATGCAGAGGACATGGTGTGGCTTCCATGAGAATAACCTGAAGGATTTTATTAGATGCTAAAAAAGGAAGTGCAAAAATTCCCTGATTCTGTGACTTCACATAGTGGGGTCTCCATAAACATTTGTCATATTGAATTCAAGTGAGTAAGTTTTGCAATCAGTACATTTTCAAGTTCCTCTGCAATGTCTGTAGCAAATCAATGAATAGCTTTGCCTGCAGGTATCACCATGGATCACTTGGGTAGTGAATTGGCCTCCATTCACTCATGACTTCTCTGGTCAACCCTCTGCATTGTATGCGCAAAGGAAATGTTTGACTATTTGAAAGACCTAAATCTGTCTTTGACTAGCTGTGTGATGTTGAGTAAGTCACTTTATCTTTCTGAGCTCTGTTTCCTTTTCTGAAAATAAAGGCATTAAATGATGACAGTGTAAGAGATGTTTTCCAGATCTAACTGTTTGTGATTCTGTGATTTTATGCTGTTTGTGATGCTGTTTATGCTATATGACACAAAAACTCAATCCTACATATTTTGTCGGCTGAGAACACTGTATCAATATTTCTCAAGCAAACTGCTATTTCTACCCATGTATACAACTATGGAGCCTTTGTTTTTCTGAATACATCAACAGCTTATTTTCATTCAGTATGTCAATACAGAGGTAATAGAAACTTGGTCTGAGGGACGATTGGAGAAATAAGGCTTGTGATTAGTAAGGAATTTATGCAAATTTCTCCACAGAACCCAGTCCCTTCCTCGATTGCCATGATGAGATTTTTTAGTCTGATGCCAGCCTTAGCCTACCTCTGGTGATTATGATTACATGTTTAAACACGTCTTATCGTATCACAGTGGGAGCTGGTTGAAAGCACCAACCAAATGTGCTTTCTTGCCACGCATTAATGGCAACAAGCTATTTTCTTTAGGAAGTGCATTTTACTGATTAGAAAATACAAAAATAAAGCCAAAGTCTGGCAAACAAGGAGCTCAGAAAGATGATTAATAAGAAAGATGAAATTATGCTGCAAGAACATATCTTTATGAATGTGTCCTCTCTGTAGCTAATATCTGAGGCAAATATTTTGGATTTTCAATTGGCTCATAAATGCAACTATCAACAGAGTGATAGCGTAATTCTTAGAGAATACATGTATTGCTTAAAGAGTAAACATAACTCTTTCTTAATAAGTAGTGAAGTTTTGTTGATTATTGGCAGAAAAAAATTGAAAAGCAGTAAAGGAAAATTTTCAGAAGAAACACTTCCAGCTTATGCCACTATAGGTAAATTGTATTTTACAGAAAAGAGAAGCACAGAAACTTGTTTTATTAGTATGTAGCATCATCTCTTCAATATTTTCTTTGCTAGCATTCAGTGTTCATGGTAAAGAAAGCAGCTGTTTACATCCAATGTACTCTTTTCTTGGCTTCCTTCTCTTTAGCAGACTTTGGAAAAGGAACATACTTCTTTTACAAATGCAATACAAAAATTCCTGCACTAGGGAATAGCTCTACCTTCTCAAATCTACAAATTGATGCAAAGTTTTTATTGTTTTCTCATTTATTCTCCCTGTAGCATATCAGTGCACATATCACTATTGGTGTATTAATAATATTTAATGATAATCACGTTAGCAACATTAATAAAGTACTTTAATTCTCTGTCCCAGTTAAATCAATTCCCTTGTGCTAGAATGAAATCATTAGTAATTCCACATCGATTCACAAAATTTTCCAATTTTTTTAATGTTGTATTTTCAGATTTCCACAGAAATGTGGTAGATAAATAAGGCTTTTGTGTGTAACAATTCAAGTCTTCCATTTCAGCTTCTACATGTGGCACTTTTGTGACCAGTCATAGGGAAAGGAAGAGCAAGCTCCTGAGGTGTTAGAAGGGGCTGGGAATTGGCACCTTCATTTGTTAGTTTCAACAAGAGGCTTCTTCAGTAATATACAGGTGAGATTGAGATTGTACTTTTTCCCTTGGTTTCCTTTCTAATCTTTTAATAAATTGCGTTCATCTTTTACTGTTTTCCTTTGTCTTAATCTATAGCACAGTCTTTTCTATTTGTAAAGAATCAGTTCATTAAATAAAGCCATAAGTCTTGTTAGGTTAATGCAATCAATGTTTATTTCTTACTCATGACACAGTGCAATGCAGGCCATGTGGCAATCCTGCATGGCTCTCATCCTAGCGATGACTTGGGGACCAGGCTATTTCCATCTTGCAAGTTGAGAATCCCAGAATCCTTTGCTTTTAACCTCTTTGTTGGAAGACAAAGTGTGTGGAAAAGGCATATCCACTCTTCTCTGCCTCAGATTAGAAAGGACGCAGACTTCCTTTAACTTTTCACCAGCAGGAACTAGTCACATGCACCCACCTAGATACATGAGCAGAGAGAAATATGGTGAAGCACATTTTGTGAGTGAGGATATTTTTGGAGTACCAACACTCTCAGCCATATCTTTAAAAAATTAGAATTATTTCTATTGAGAAAAGAGAAAAGGAAAATTCAAGGTGTAGCTAAACAAAACAAAGAAATTGTCCTTCCTCTCAAGAGTGTGGAGTGTTCTGAGGATTAATGAATTCTAGACATTCAATAATATCAATAATTCCAACATTAGTAATGCTGGGCATTTCCACTTTGTAAGGCACTTTTACAATACTGTATCCTCAGAACTTTTACAGTTTCCAACACATTGCTCAATAAATATTTGTTGAATCCACAAATATGTGTCAATTCAATTCAAACCTTTCATAATCTTGCATCTTATCACTTGTTGGCTGATTAGCCACTGGTAATAATACAACTTTGGTTACTGATGACTTTGCCAGTTCATAAAGATCACTGGGCAGCAAATGAGCAAAGTTGCCTCTTCCTTCATTAGACTTTGCCCAGCCACCTGGTGTATATGGAAGTGCTCTGGATCTGTTCTCTAGAGAGAAGAAAAAGGTATCTAATTGCAGCCTCATTCTCCTTTTCTTTTTCCCTTAGCTAGCTTTCCTGACATTGATTAGGGTAAATTCTAATGGCTGTTACAGATAAACCCCAACATCTTTGAAGTATATATCACTGAAGTTTATTCCTTACTCATGGCATCCAGTGCAGATACTCCTGGTCAAGTAAGCCTGTTTGCAAGTTATGCCACAGTGACTAAGGCTCCTTCCATCTTAAAGCTCCACTGCCTTCCACTTGTGTCTCCAGGTTACACTGTGGGGTCACTTCCGTTCAAGCCAGCTGGAAGGGGAATATATCACAGAAGGTCCTACCTGGGAGGTTTTTATGGTAGAATTTTCATAGGCCTAGAAGTTGTGTACATCATTTCCACCTATATTCTACCAGCCACCATTCAGTCTTATGACCATATCGAGCTGCAAGGGAGACTGGGAAATGTTTTTGAACAATTATTCTAGGAGGAGAAAAACAGACAGTCTCTGTCACAATAATCAACACAGATTAAGTAGACATGGTATTTATAAGCTATTAATTCCCTGAAAACATAAGATACTTATGTTAAGAGGACTAAAAGTTTTACTCACACTCTACACAGATATATATTTTATCTCTTAGCTATTCACTCTTTTTCACAAGCTGCCACCCACTGGTAAAAGAAAAAGAAAAGCAACTAGATTTTAGTTTAATTGACTGATATAATACCATAGAAGCCTTCTTATCTGGTGTTCTCATTATCCATATTTGGTTGGCTATTTGAAAAAGCTTAGCAAGGCAGGAAATCACAAAAATAGATTCATAAGTACATTAAAGATTTCAACTTGAAACATAAATAGGCATTGTTTTGCCTAGCTTTTAATATAAGTTCAAAGACTTTCATTTGTATATGAATTATTAATTCAAGTGAATCTTATCTTTTTTGCATAAGCTACATCCACTGTTTTCTGTAGTTTTAAGTTTCAATTTTCTTAAAAAAGAGCAAATTTCCAGCTTCCTCTTTTACAGCTGTCTCTCCCACATCTAATTTGATAGTCATTTTAAATGTGACCTATCTTTAACAAGATTTTCCAAGACATTATATTCATTTTTTTAATATAAATTTACTTATTTTATTTATTTACTTTTGGCTGCGTTGGGTCTTCGTTGCTATGCGCGGGCTTTCTCTAGTTGCGGTGAGTGGGGGCTACTCTTCGTTGCGGTGCGCGGGCTTCTCATTGCAGTGGCTTCTCTTGTTGCGGAGCATGGGCTCTAGGCGCGCGGGCTTCAGTAGTTGTGGTGCACCGGCTTAGTTGCTCTGTGGCTTGTGGGATCTTCCAGGAGCAGGGCTCGAACCCATGTCCCCTGCATTGGCAGGCGGATTCTTAACTGCTGGGCCACCATAGAAGCCCTATATTCATTTTTTATGGTGAAATGCATCAAACAAATCAAAATATATCTCTCTACAATTTTAGAATGTACCTACCACTCAGCTTTAGAAATAGAACATTACTTGTATCCTAGAAGCCCTACTGGGTTCCCCTCCCCAACAGGCTACTCACTCTTCTCCTGGTTCTTCTCTAGGTAAACTTTACCTTGAATTTTGTGTTAATCAGTTCCTTTGCTTCTGGCATAGTTTCACTAGATGTGTAAATATTCCTGAAAATATGTCTTTTTAAAATTTTTGCTATTGTTTGCACTTTATATATGTGTAATCATAAAGCCTATCAATGACTTACTTTTTTTCATTCAAAATTATCTTTTAAAAAGCATCCGTGTTCATGTGCATTTCTACTGTTCACTCATTTTAATTATTTCCTATTTCAAATACATCACAATTTATCCATTCTACTGTTGATGGAGAGTGGATTGTTTCTAGGTTTTATTATTGTAAACATTCTTGTACATGTCTCCTCACACACATATACAATATTTCCTTGGCTATGTGTAGGAAATACTGGGTCGTAGATAGTGGGCCTGTTCAAATTCACAATGTAATGTCAAACAGTTTTCCAAAGAGGTTGGGCCAATTTACAATCCTACCAGCCATAGAATCATGGTCATCAACACTTGATATTTTCCTACTGTCTATTTGGGATGCTAATCCATTATTGGATAAATGTAATAAGCATCTTTTTGCCAGCTTTTGGATTTTCATATCTCTCTTCCTTATATCTTTTAGTGAACAAGCATTTTTAAAAATTTCATGTGATAAGATGTATTGTTTTTAGTTTATAAACTGAATTTTATGTCCTGTTTAAGAAATCTTTATTATCCTAAGGTCATAGATGAATTCTCTTATATTCTGTTTTAAATGTTTCATAATTTTCCTTTCACATATAAGTAGCTAAACTATTTGGAGTTGATTTTTGTGTCTGGCATTAGGTAAGAATCCAATTTCATTTTTTGTTCAGTGAAGAGCCAATTGTCTCAGTGCATTTTATTAAATAATCTGTCATTTCCCCACTAATCTGCAATGCTGGTTTTCTCATATATTCTGTTTCTATGTTAAATGGGTTCATTTCTAGGCTCTTGCTGTTCTATTGGGTTATTTATCAACCCCTGAGCCAATGCAAAGCTGATAATTGCTATAGCTTTATAAATTTTTTTTTATATTGTAGGAAACTTTCCCCAATTTCCCTTTGTGGAAAAATAGGCAACTGTATGATATTGTATTCTCATATTCATGATCATGATAAAGTTCTCCATTTATTTAACATTTTAATATCTTTCAATAAGAGTTTATAATTTTATCCTTGAAAGTCTTTTTTATTTTTTAAAAATTTATTACTGGGGAACCCTCTTGCACTTTTGGTGGGAATGTAAATTGATACAGCCACTATGGAGAACAGTATGGAGGTTCCTTAAAAAGCTAGAAATAGAATTACCATATGACCCAGGAATCCCACTACTGGGCACATACCCTGAGAAAACCATAATTCAAAAAGAGTCATGTACCAAAATGTTCATTGCAGCTCTATTTACAATAGCCAGGACATGGAAGCAAGCTAAGTGTCCATCAACAGATGAATGGATAAAGAAGATGTGGCACATATATACAATGGAATATTATTCAGCCATAAAAAGAAACGAAACTGAGTTATTTGTAGTGAGGTGGGTGGACCTAGAGACTGTCATACAGAGTGAAGTCAGAAAGAAAAAAACAAATACCGTATGTTAACACATATATATGGAATCTAATTAAAAAAAAAAAGGTCATGATGAACCTAGGGACAAGGCGGGAATAAAGACACAGACCTACTAGAGAACGGACTTGAGGATATGGGAGGGGGAAGGGTAAGCTGTGACAAAGTGAGAGAGTGGCATGGACATATATACACTACCAAATGTAAAATAGATAGCTAGTGGGAAGCAGCTGCACAGCACAGGGAGATCAGCTCGGTGCTTTGTGACCACCTGGGGGGGTGGGATAGGGAGGGTGGGAGGGAGGAGATGCAAGAGGGAAGAGATATGGGAACATATGTATATGTATAACTGATTCACTTTGTTATAAAGCAGAAACTAACACACCATTGTAAAGCAATTATACTCCAATAAAGGTGTTAAACAACAATAATAAAAAAATAATAAAATTGGATTTCTATTAAAAAATTTATTACTGGATAGTTTATATATTTCTTGATATTATAAGTGTATATTTAAAATTATATTTTCTAACTTTTTCTTTAATAGCTTAGTAAGATCTTTTGGGATGTCTATATACATAATAATGTTATTGTCAAATAATAGTAATTTTGTTTCTTGCTTTATTGAAACTCATCAAAGCAATTTTTCTGTAGTCATTGAAATGTTCATATCATTTTTTTCCTCTTTTATCTCTTAATGTAGTGAATTACATTTATAGATTTTCCAATGTTAAGCCAATTTTGAATTTCTGAGATAAATGCAACTTGGTCAACCATGTTTGCATTTGATTGGCTAATAATTTAGCACTTCTACAGTTATGTTCATAAGAAACATTGGACTGTAACTTTTTCCTTTTGTGCTGTCATTATCAAATTTTGATATCCAAGTTGTGTCAACCTCAATAAATTAAAAAGGGAACGTACCCTTTCTTCTCTACTCTGGGGATACTTTGTGTGAGATTAGAATGATAATTGGTCTCAATATTTTATGGAAATATCAGTAAAACCAGCAAAATAAACTCTGGTGTGTTTTCACTAATGGTTATGTGACTATTCAGTTTTCTTATTTATTTGTGAGGCAATTTTGGTAATTATAAGTATTTAGGAATTTGCCTAATTCACCTCAGTTTTCAGATTTTTTGGTGTGAAGTTGATCTAAATATTTTCTTTTTATTTCTTATTCTCCCCTCTGTGTGTAGTTATACCACCTGATGCCTTCTTAAAGTTATTCATTTATCACTTTTTTCTGTTTATTCTTTCCATATTTTTGCCTATTTTTAAGAAACTTATCTTTCTTAAAGAACAGATATTTGATTTGTTCTTACTGTTTATAGTAGCCTTGTTTCTCCTCCATTTCACTGGTGTTTACTCTTATCCCTATTATTTCCTTCCTTCTGCTATTTTAAGGTTTACCTTGTGTTCTGTTTCTAACTTAATTCATTAATTTTCAGTTGTTCTTATTTTCTAATAAGACATTTAAGACTATAATTTCTCCTCTAAGTAACATATTAGCTGCACACCACAAGTTTTGATAAATATTGTTTTAAAATTGTTCAGTTATAAATATTTCCTGATTTCCTCTGCAATTTTTTTTTACTAGGAATTGTTTTGAAGTATAATATAAAATTTCCATGCATTTAGGGTTTCTTTAGGTTTTTTTTGTCATTGTTGTTAATTTCTAACTATATGCATTATAATCAGGAAATAAGCTGTGTTTGGTACTAATCCTTTAAAACTTATTGAGGCTGTGTTTATGGCCTAGCACATCATTAGTTTTCATGAATATTCCAAGTGTACCAAAGAAGAATGTGTATTCTGGAGTTTTAGGGTACAATGCTCTTGCTAGTACAAAAACATTCATTGTGCTGTTTAAATTTCATCTATCCTTACTCAATTTTGACTGCATATTCTATCAGCTATTGAGAACCTTGTGTTTAAGTGCCCTATTATGATAGTAAATTGTCAATATCCAATTTTAGTGTAAAGATGGACTTCCCAATAAACTCTTGAGTAAGCAGATGCATATACAAGTATGGAGTTCAGAGGAGAGGTCCAATGTGGAAATGCAAATCTAGAAATCCTTGCATGTAGACGATCTTTCAGGCCCACAGGCTAGATGAGATCACACAAAGAGTGAAAACAAGACAGAAGAGTAAATGTCTGAGGATTGAGCCATGGGCCACTCCAGTGTTTATGGGATAGGGAGATGGGGAAGAACAGGAAAAAATGACTGAAAAAAGAAAGAAGCTAGTGAAATAGGGAAGAAAAAAAAAAACAAAAACCCAGAGAGAGTGACATGCTGAAAACTCAGTGAAGAAAGCTGTTCAAGGAGCAGGGGCTGATTAACTGTGTCACATGTTGCCAAGTTAGATGAGGACTAAGACTTGAACCACAAACCCAAAGGATCTAATGATTGTGTATTTCAACTGATGGGAGCAGATGTCTGCGGATGAGTGGGGCCAAGAGCTGCTATTGCTAGTTGCCAGAATTCAGGGCACTGGGGTCCTGTCCTTGCTGTCAAGGAGCCAAGGAGAAGGCGAGTCTGATATGAGCACTCAGGCTGCCCCTCTCTGCTAACCTTGCTGTCCAGCTGTAGTGGGGCAGTCCCCACTGTGGTTGGCACAAGCCTGTGAGGTAGCCTCCTCTAGGTTCCTGTAAAGAGAGAGCGACAGGAGTCTTTGTGCCTTCAGAGCTCTGGTCCATAATCCAAAGCCTTTCCTTTTCCTTTCAGGGTGGAGCTCATAGCACAACACTCTCACTGCCAACACTACTTCTTCTGGTAAACTCCTGCCCACACTTCCTGGCAGCCAGAAGAACAGGGCTTTTTCTTTGCCTACCTGATATTCTTTTACTCCCTCTCCCTTCTCAATGGTAAAAGGAGGTAGGTATTCTTCTGTGCACTGGTGGAGAAGCACAGGGCAAACTATTATCTAAAGAACCTTGGAAAGGGTTTAATGTTTGATCATTAATAATCCATTATGTTGGGCCTGTAAGAAAGGTGAATTTTCCAACTCACTCTTCTGTCCCACACATACACATACAAACTGGCTGTTGACTCTGGCTTGGAGGAAGATGGCTGCAATAGATAGGCCTTTAAGGGAGAAATTAAAATGTAACAGTTGAACGAAGGAGCCATCTTATTGGAAACTTTGGGAATATCAGCATAAAAAACCCTCAGTTCTAACCATCAGTGCTGTCCCTAGAAGGGTAAAGGACTCAAGATAACTCAACCACTGCAAGATGGGGGGGCGGGGAATACTACCTTTGGTTCTGGTTAGGAGATCCCCACCCCTAACCCCTGTATCCTGCACTTTAGGGAACATAACTTTGGCCCTTATCTAGCCCGGCTCTTTCCTACTGGGGTAGAAGTGCCCATTTCCCTACAGAGGTAAGGGAAAAGGCCCACCAGAAAACTGCATCTC